>NC_058497.1:20196579-20498829 GCF_020382885.2 Scatophagus argus | reverse complement strand
CTCCCTACTGATTACAGTGCCAGTCTGCTTGGGCTACACCTTATTAATGCATGTTTAATGAGATGCAGAGGACATGTAGATGCATGGATGTTCTCTCTGTAGCATCAAACAAATTAATTCCAAGCAGAAAATATAGAATTTCATTTCAAATTGGTGTAACGGAAATCTTAGCCCAACACCCTTAGTTTTAAATGAAAGTCCAATTTGATAGAGGTTTAGGAAACAGTAGGAGTGAGTGAACGTTGTGGAGAACAGTGTGTCTTGGTCAAGACAGGACCATAAACAAGGATTACATCAGCGGCTGTTGCGGAGGTGACTGGGAAAGAGTAATACGATAGTGGCCATACGAAGGGAAAACAGGCAGGCACAGAGGAAAATAAGAAAGGAAAAAAAACACAAGGGGATCCAATGTAATGTTACAGCAGATCCCTCAGCCTTTCGTCATGGCCACTTTCATTTCCACCATACTAAGCTCCTTTCCAATCACTTTACCAGGCACAGGGGAGACAGGGAGAGAGGGAAAGAAGGAGGAAGAGGGATAAAGAGAGGAAAAGGTTGTAGAGGTTAAGTAAAAATGTGGAAGTGGGGGGTCCTCCAGAGATATAGGGCACTGGAATGTTAAAGAGGGTGAGACAAAGCAAATAAGGGTACTGGGATCCAAACATGTGCTGCAGCTCCAGAGGGGCACATCTTTCTCTGATCAGTTGCCGTCCCCACTTCAATGGTTTCCACATGGACCCTAAATTCTCCCAGATGGATTCTGGGAAGATGAAAAGATGACCATATCCCTATCTAAGAGGGGATCTGTTACAGTGGGAAGAGATATCGAAAGGAACGGAGCAGGGGAATGCTGTCAGACATGGTGTGCCAGAAAGAAATAAGAGAGGTGAAATTTCATCTTCAGCACTTGCCCACCATGTGAGTGTGTACGCCTATGTGATCATTGCCAAACACTTTGGTGCTATAGCTTTTCACTGCATTTGTCAAGTTGTCCAACATGCAATATCAAGCAAGGCTGATGCCAAGGAGAAAGTTTTGCAAGTGTGCCAGAAATTACCCTGAGCTCTGTGAAATTGACACTGTGTAAGGTTTCAAGACTGATGTTAAGCCCTGGATTTTCCATCTTTACATTTTCATTAGAGGAGGCACAGACAAAAGAAAAGTGTCCTCATAGTTTTTACCCCCCCTTTGTTTTATGGTATTCTTGCTACTGTTAACATGGCTGAAACATCCTGTGAGCTGATTTATGATCCCTCTCCCCAGGGTACAAAGCCAAGCCCAGCAGCAGAGGAAATTTAAGGTTGCTGCACCAACTCAGAGAGAGGACTCTAAAATATCTGCTAGATTTATAGAAGTGGGAGAGAAATCTTTTCCTCCTCGGAGGTACTCTTACTACTAATTCAAGCTTAGCAACTTAGCCTGATGAATAAAGGAGAGCGTAAAGGTGCATTCTGTCTAAACACATCTTGCGCAGTGATTTTGGTTTCTTAAAACTGTATTTGTCCTTAAGCGTTGACTCAGCCTGCTCATCCAAGGTCTGTCTTCTCCATCTTTGTATCCGTGGAATTGCTTTCATGGAGTTCATCTTTAAAAAACCGCAAGAGGAAACCCTCTCCTTTATGTTTTTTTAATCCAATTCCCAAGTGAGATTTCACTCTGATGAACAACTATCTCGAGCAGCTATCTTTTAAAATCACATTTGTTAAATTCATGCTTAGGCCTATTAGGACTGTAATGTTATGATGGCTGTGTAATGTAAAACAACACACAACTGACAAATTGCTAAGAGATGATTGATAACTGCTGGATTTAGTGGGTGACATGAAAAGAGAATATTAAAAACTGGTCTCATATCTTTTCAATTCCATCTCCAGTTGAGTCCCTCTGTGATGCAGTGGTGATGGGTCTTGAAAACATCGATTTCTGAAAAATTAATATTTGAACACCTAATAAGATTGAAGAAGCTTCCTCTGGCAGTTAATTCTCTAGGGAAAAAGACAAGATGACAAAGACGGTATGAAACCTATCAAATGTGCAACACAATGAACTTATTAAAGATCCGCTGTTGGCATTTTTCAATTTTCTTTTAATAAAGGTAACTTATCCTCCTGGTTCTACTTTTTTTTTCCTTTTCAGTTCTGTGTTGCTAAATCTGTTGCAGATGTAAGACTGAATGTTATTTTCATTCTGACATTCTACTTAATAATTTCATGCAAAAATCCGCAATGGGCAAGCTTTAAACTCTGACCTGTATGTGTTATGTCTTCCCCCTCCTCCTATTCTGCGCTATTTTGCTGAGCAGGTGTCTACAGGGACAACCACCGGAAGCAGCAACCTCTAGTTCACCCCTTCATAAAAGAAAATCCTACTCAACGTGGATGCCATTCCCAACATCCAGAGGCATGTGGTCAGCCCAAAGCCCCCGTGCATCGTAGACAGATTACTCTCAAAGAAAAAAACGGAGCCCATCTGGAGCAGGAGGGGCAAGGAGCGAGGAGGAGAGGAAATTTAAGAAATGGAGGAGAAAGAACTGGTTGGCTGATTTGGAGGATAAGTGAAGGGGCAGAAAGGGCAGAAGGACAGAAAGTATTGGGGGGTGGGCTGGGGGCAGATGTTTGAGTTTTTCTGCCAATGGGGGATGCAGGGATGCATTAGAGATCTGAACCACTACAGCGCTGACTTGGGTGCGCAGTATAAATCAGACTGGAAAAGAGGCAAATCCAGGTAAAATAAGATCCCTTGTGAAGGACAATTTAAACTTTAATTAGGAAGAAGGAAAAAAAACATCCAATTACAAGTGAAATATGATAAAATAAGAGCACCACTATGATGACCCACATAAGGCAATACAAACTTGGCTGCTGGATGCTTGGCTGAGATGGCAGTGTGTGTTAGCCTCAATGTGAGGTCAGTGTCTGTATGTACACACACAGCAATGTGTTAAGAGCTACCAGGTTGTGTGGTCAGTGGTACATCTCATTAGCACCTGCTGACCTAACTGGTTCTCCACACTAACAGAGCAGTAGAGCCAGGGCGTATAGCAAGCAAGCGTGAAAGCAAACACGAAGCAATCTACTGTGCCAGCAAACAAACTGTCCCCTGGCATGTGGAGGGGGGTGGGGGAGACGGGGTGTGTGTGTGTGTGTGCCCGCAACCATCATCCACTCCGCACGGAACATCATCAGCACAGAGAGGTCAGGACTCAGAGAACAGATAAAACTCTTCCGCCGTTTCCCAGCTCTCCTGAGATATGACATGTCTGTCGTGCCTCCTATGGTGAGACAATTTACCACTGCCTCCGCTCGCTGAGCAAATCATCAAATAAATCCATGTTTGGTTTCTGCCAAGCCCAAATATGCCAACAAAGCAATGATAAGAGTGCATGCAGCTAAAAAGCTACATTGTGCTCAACAAAGGGGAAACAGCAAATCAGGGCAAGGATGTGATGGGGCTTGTTGGCCGCTGGAGCTGCACATGAGGGTGCTCATTTTGTTGTTGAGAAGAGCAAAATAAAACAGAGCTGTTCAGATCATGTGGGTGAGACCTGCCTGTGAGCACAGGCCATATGGGTCACATCAATCTAGTTACTTCACTTCACATTTTCTGTGGGGTTGTTAAAGTAAGTCATGTCTGGTAATTATTGTAGGGAGTGGAAATATCCATTCATGGGTGCAATAGGTGTGCTGTCTATTCAAAGTATAATGTGGAGATGAGACTGCACAAAACAGCCCAATAATGACTGGGTGCTACAGACATGCGGCATCGAGAGTAAAAATTGGCAACAATCCTTTGTTAAATCTTTGACATTTGTCATACTGGAAGAAGAGACACAACATTTGGAAAACTTCACAATGTGGCGACAGAAAGACTAGCTTGTCAGGTTTTATGACATTGATCAATAGACATGCAGTCTTTTGAGCACAATTACAAACATGATGAAGCAAGAAACATTGGTGAAGTTAGTCACCTGGCGCCTCCTCACCTATGTGCAGTATATCACGCAAGTTGTGAAAGATGGCAAACGATGATTAGTCAATAGTCTAGTATGGCTCTGTTGCTTAGTCAAGTCAGAGCAAGAATTTATGACTGTGATTGTGTAATCTGACACAATGACCATCTGAAAAGGCAAAAACATTGTGTAGTTTGATCCTGGAATAACAGATCACCAGACGCTCACCAGGCTATTAAAGTCTTCATTCCTCCCGATTTGCATCTTTTTGGAAAGGGGGATGAAACTGGCACACCAGGGTCATATTAAGCCGGATGGAAAACTCTGCTACACACTGCACATATTTTAACTTCCCCTGCAACCAATTGGATCTGCCCGCAAAGTTAAACACTAATTACAAACATTCCCCACCCCTCCTGCATTACCAGAGTCCACATGCCTTCTATTGTCTGAGTCCCCACCATGTTGTCTGTATCTGGAAGAGATAGGATCTCAGCAAGTCCTCTCTGGAGTTCTGTGGCTTTCCGAGACCTTCATAGAGCCTGTGAGGAGGCAGCACACCTGCACAACAGACAATAGGAACGGCTCCTATATATTCTGCTGGTCTTTGAAGTGCCGATGGATGTGAGCTCAATACCTCAGGCTCTGTGGTTTCAGCATGAAGCCCTTGTGATGAGAGACAGCTTTGAGGTGACACAACCAGAGCTTTTAAGGACGTTCAAGTGTTTGGTTGACCAGCCATTCCACATCAGACAAGGTGTTCACATGAATATGTAAACATGGCCAAAAAAAAAAAAGGGTTGTCTGAAGGAGGCACGTCCTATGATTCTCATCCACAGCAGTTTGGGCTGCCAAATTTTCATAGCGCAGGGTCAGGTATCAAAATAGACAGGGAAAATATACATTTGGGGGAAGCAAATCATGGAGGATGACCCAAGACCTACAGTATATTTGGTTTTGGGAAGAAAAAACACCACACATACAGAACTTTACATTCCACGCATCCAATATCGTTTCCATCAGTCTGCAGTGTTAGTGCATTGTCTAACAGGTCTCCTCCAAGCTGAGAAATATGGCATTATTAAAAAAGAGACAGCTTGCTGCTTCCAGCCCTGTCTCATAGTTCTCTCTTGTTTTTTACACTCTTAACTGTAGCCTGTTCATCCTTGCCTCTCTTTCATTTCCATCCTGTGGGATGTGTAACACTACTGTTCAGGTGAGATCTTGGAAAAGAAGAAGGAGAAGCAGAAGAAAAATGAGTGTGGGAACACAGTGACTGACATGTGCTAAAGTGGACACCTCACCTCTTGACAGGACTACAACAAAGCCAAGTGAGTGTAAACCTTGACTAGTAAATAGAGACTTCCCAAGTATGCCCGATGCTGTTCCAGTGTTAGCTCTGTCACCATGTGTCTAAAAACCCATCAGTGTTGTCCACTGCCTGACCCTCTATCTGTCACCATCTATTTCATTATACTTCCTTAACCACACACTATCAACACACAGCCCTAACATCATAACTCTTTTACTATACATCACAGTGTTTTACTTTGCTTGTCTAAGCGCAATACTGTAGGGGCCACTTGGGAAAGCTCCAGTGGCAGAAGTGCATCTTTCCACAGTGGTGACAGACAAGGCCATACAGTATGTCTCCACATACTGATGAGTAATGACCTCCCTGGGGTTCTTTGCCTCGCTGCATCTCATACATACATACATACACTGTACATCTCTACATCCTACATTCTTGCCATGCAACCTTGCATAAAGATACAAAGTAGACAGCTGAAGTACTTAATGTCGAAAGTACCTTAAAATGTGTCAATTTAAGGAAGCCTGGGATCAAGGATCTCTTTTTAGACTGGCTGTTTCCCAAATTTAGACATTACTGCTATATTATCTGCTCTCAGTGATTGGTGCTGGTTATCAAGTGGTGGCCTGTTTACATTGTAAGCAAAAGGGCAGAGAAAAGAAAAAATTCAACCAAAAATGTTCCATGTCCAAGTTTAGATTAGTACACCACTCTCAATATACATTTTAAAGGCTTGAATACTGTTGGGTATGTACTGTACGGGTGGGATAATGTTTTGCTTCAAACAACTTACTGTCAACTGCTCAAACTAAAGTTTTTTTGGCAATAGCTTGCATAGAGCACATTTATTTTAAGCCAATGTACATCCTGACAAAGTCTAAGCGCCAGCTTGAACTCCAGACTGAAATGACTGAATATTTACTTGGCCCACTTCCACTTTCATATTTTGGGTTGCAGTTTAGGTTGCCAAGTAAATGTGTATTGTGTGTGTTTATCCAACATTTGTGCTTCCAAGTTTTCACTGTCTACTCCCTCATATGCTGTATTGTAAATAATTACAGAACCAGACCCTGGTTATCACTGTTTTATGTTCTGGAGCACACATGAGAATATGATTCACATGAGATGTCCTCTCCTTTATTTTCACAGTGTTTCATTTGATTCATAAAAAACATGACCACAGAACAGGATACAGTCCATGAAAACCTCATTTCCTGATGCACCATGATTTTTTCCTTCTTTTCTGTCATAACTCCATTAATGAGAAAGAAAATTAAATAACTTCTAGTAACAGATGAAGGATAACATCCATTCACCAGCTCAGCCACATGCACTGATTCACCCTTTTTCATTTGGGCCTTTACATGCACTCAGAATCACACACTATAATACAAACGCAACACACGTGTAAGCAGAACAGCAAGTGCACTGCTGCAAAAACACTGCTGCGCCTGTCACTAATGTACTCCAAATTATGTGCTTCAAACGAGTCACATCACTAACAAAAGCCATTGTTTAGAATGGCTGAAGTAAGGGCTGGCACTGATCAACCTGAATGGGGTAGTAAAAGCAATCCATGGCCACTCCACATGAAACAGAAGAGCAATGCCCAGGCTGATGAAGCCCTCCACCTTCTCATCTGTCCACTCTACGACTGCTTCATGCATGAATCCTCATCCACCCACGCCCTGTATGAGCCAATAATGAGCTCTTGGCTAATGCAAAGAACAACACAATTAAAGAGAAAATGGACAACTCCCCACTCTAGTCCAGGAATTAGCATGAAAGAGTGTGCTAATATACATCTATGATGTGAGCTTGACCATTTATGCATGCATGTTTTGTTTCTGTACGTGTGTGTTGCTTGGGTTTTGCATTAAGAAGCAGAACAGAGTTGAACTGCTCTAGCCAGTAGTCCTTTGACCTGTGGCCCAGTATAAGACGGCAGCGCTGGTTAGCAGTAAGTTCCTCCCTCTGGCACAGAAGCCTTGGCAGATCACCGTGAAACACAAAGGCCAAAGGCACATGGGCCTGATCCAGGATGCCACGCTTGGTTTGAACTCTCTCTTGACAAAGAAGAAAAAAAATATTTCCCTCTAGAAAATCCTGGAAGAAAAGGAACTGAGGAACAGTTCAGCAGTGTGTTGCACTGTAGTCAAAGAAATTTAAGTCAGGCTTCCGCTCTAACAGGCCAACTCCAGCTCACAATAATAGTTCCACAGAAGCAATATTTGCTTCCAACTACACTGTGTGCGAATTAAATTGCCTACACAAGGGCCCATTTGTTATGGCCCTGATATATTTGTCTTCTTCTGTCTCTTTTTTCTTTGGGCCAAGAAGAAAATCATTCTTGGTTTCTGTGCTGCCTTGTCTTTCCCCATTTCTGTCACAACTATTATTTCATGAAATCTGATTCCTGGTATTCTGTTTCTTTTCAATTTCCTTTTCTGCAAAGCCCAAGCATTCCCTCCTTCCATGTCAACCACGTCTTAATGTGCAGCACAATGGTGCCAAAAATATCTCTGTATCAAGAAACAATGTTCAAACTACAGTCAATTAAATTTGCCCTTCCATTTCAAAATAAAAGGAACAAACTTTGCTTTTTCACAACAATACCAAAACCACTCACCCTGGGATTTCAGCCTGTCTTTGTTCTACATCCCTGTCAGTCTGTTTATTTACTCCTTTGAGAGTGTTTGTGTTTGAGCACTTGTTTTGGACGGGCAACATGAGCTTAGCAGACTACCAAGGAGTCCTTGACAGCCCTCATATGATTTCCTTCCCCCCAAAGATAATATGCACTCTAATGTAGACGAAGGAAGTTAATTGACTTGAAATCTAAGCTAATTGGCTTCTATTTAGCCTCTTCCTGTCCTCAAGCTGGACCGATGATGGGAGAATAATTTCTTGTCCAATTCACAGCAAACCACCAACAAATAAGCGGTTATCAGCAGTGGGAAGTGTGATACTGGACTGTATCTGTATCTGCAGGGTGTGTCGAGCCCCTGGCTGAGCTACTGCGAACAGATGACCTGACCTGTGTTTGCTTGCACACTGCAGGCTTGGCTGATGGATATCTTTGTCTCTGGCAGTTCCCACCATAAAGTCTCACTCAATCCGCTATACTTCATCAGAGAAGTTACCCCGCGACCTGCCCCCTGCCCCCCTAGATTTCTAGATTTCTCTTCCATGATGTAACACTTCCTCTGTGTGTGTGTACGCATGACTGAAGGCAGAATTCACACTGGGGAAGAAAGAGATAAGAAGCCCCCCCACTTTTCAATTTTACTTCCTAAAATCTCACAGGCTGCCCTCACCAACATACTACTGCAACCCCTTGTACATATTCTTCAGGAAAATAATCTGTATTTTGAATTGTAATTGAATTGCATGAGATGTTAAAGAGTTGGTGTATTAATCATAAAGGAAATTGCATGGTATTTCTAATATACATTATCTTTTTTTTTTTTTTTTTTTTTTTTGTTAATGAATCCACAAGTTCATTTGTTGCCCACACTTCCCATGCCCAACTGTGTGGCTGTTTAGTGAATAATATGTATACAGCCCAGACACACGAGTTATTTTGATTTTATTTAAGTTCTACAGGTGCAGTGAAACAGAAGAGACAAAGTGGAGCAAAATACTCAATTTGATCTATGAGGTGCAAGGGCAGAACATTCACAGTACGCAGTGATGGGTGATAAAACAAATGAAGCAAGACTCAAATGCTACTTGCACCACTGTGTCTACATGACCTACATCTGTAGAGTGGAGGAATGCTGATCCTTATCTACTGTAGGATTATGGCCTGAGGACAAGACAAGTCATCTTGGCACACAGACCTCTGCTATTCACTGTAATCTTCTCCTTCACAGTGTTTTCAACTGCAAGATGGAGCTTCAGAGTCGGCGAGCGTGCCGCTTCAATTGATGCAGCGATAGAGTTTGATTCATGTTACATTCAACAAGGGGAGCCATGAAGTATCCGATGAGAGCGTGGGCAGGGTTACATTAAAGGCATTCTTATGAACCCTCAGCACTCCACAGCACAGGATCCCAGTCTCTGTTTCTCCCTTCCAGACAGATGCCCAAGTCATTGTTTTTCTGAGCCTACTTTTCAGAAAGAAAACCCGATCCTACTGGCTGCCAGTGTCACCAGTGGCCCCCCGTCCCTTGTCATTCAATCCCATCTCTCCTCCTTTCAGGAATGCACTTCAGTCACTCTTTCTTATTCTCCCTCCCTCTTTTCTCTGGCCCATGGTGCCCTAGGCAGTCTGGGGGCAGTGTGTGTTTGGTTGTCCCAGATCTATTCATCCTCTCTAGTGAAACGGGATACAGTGACCTCCTCTGTGTCCGGTGGTCTCCATCCCAGGCTCCTGTCTGGTAAGTGTCAGAGATCAAGAACCTATGAGGGGAGGGGGGGCGGGGTAACTGAATGGCTGGTCAGGAGACAAGCCAAGAACATGAGCCTGGTGAGCACCACAGAGAGACGATCTGAGTGAAGTGACCAACAGGAATGTTCTGCAGTGAGTTTAGATTAAATGTGCTACTACACTTTGGGCCAAATTCTCAGAGCCATCTGTCGTGCTGTCACCATTTGACTCCCTCAAACAAAGCAGAAGAGTATATCCAGGACCCAAACCATGACTAATAAATGATGCAGATTGGTTAAACATGCCATACTGTATCTCAGCAGGGAACACCACATAAATGTGTCCATTTCTATGCTATTTTAACACACTGTGACATACTTCATCACTACGAACATACCCCTCACTTCCCATTAATGTACAAAACTAGGGGCAATTACAGGAAGGGTTTCTCCATTATAAAACGGGAATATATGACACCCCCTACCTCACGAGACATGACAACCTCTCTGCACCTCACATTAGCATAATGTGCATTCCCCACGTGAGCTGCAATTTGTCTAGAAAATCTTTCCCCCCACAGGTTTATTACTGAGACTGTGTCCATTAAAAACAACAGAATTTCCATCTCAATTGGCCTACCATAAGGTACAGTGCTGGCAGTCTTTGAAGAGTAATTGGATCTATTAAGGCAGGAAAAAATGCATGAGACTGTAAGGTGCACGCTCTTTGCGTGCACATTTTGTGTGTGTGTGTCTGTGTAAATGCCAGAGCATGTCTGTTCTACTTGACTTTTTCTGCTGTGCCAGCAGAACAATGGTTAATTGGGACCAATTAAGATAGTTTCATAATTTAATTTAGCATACTTTCCAGTATAAAGGTAGCAAGTCAGTTTAATTGCAGATCTTGACAAGAGCTGTGAGTGACATGAATGTTCCTGACAGTTTTCCAGACATTTTTTAATTCAAAATAACATAAAAAAATTACCCTTAATCTTACTTTTACCCCGTCATTTCTATGTAATATGAAGTTGAGGATATAATCATTAATTTTTGACACTAATTTTCTTGTATTGATTTGTGTGATTAACTACTGTGTCATGATCCAGTTGGGGTTTTGATGAGGACATACATGTGCTACTGCAGTAACACACTTGTGGTATTTGCCAACTAGCAAAAAAAGAGAAAGCGAACAAATAAGACCTGGCAATGATCCATGGGCAGACGGGTCACCTATGTACAGCAGCTTAGTGATGTGAATCCATTTACAGTTTAGCCTTAATAAAAGTCCCTTTAACTCTGCAGCACCTGCAGCTCTGGACAGCTCATCTAGCTAATGTTAACAAGCCAAGCAGGGGCTGTGTTTTGTGATAAATCTGACAACATCCAGAGAAAAGTTCCTGCAAACACCCCTTCCCTTATGATAAATGAACAAACCCGCAAAAGTCCTTGAAACATGGGGGTTACTAGGCAATGCCACAAACCTATCTGTCTCAATTGTGTTCAGTGGCCTGTGAGGTCTATGGGTCCATACAGGAATGTGTGTTTCTGTGTGTTTCCTAAAAAGAATGAATGCTGTAAAGCCATTACCTGTCTGAAATGGTGGCCCAATTATGACAGTCTCCTTCAGCATGCAGCCTTGCAAAACCAAACTCCATGAAATTGATTACCCACACACCTGGACCTCATTTGTGAGTCTACTTTTCTCGCTCTCCCCCGTCACTGACTCTCTGCTGGGCCCTGTTCATTTCCTACCAACGGAAAATAAATGCTTTAAAGCTGCATGCATATAATGGAACGGAATATTAATTCGTAGACACTAAGGCAACGATTGTGTTGGAAGACAAAAATGCAAAGGGAATTAATTTTTGCTGAGATGTGAGAAAATTAAACAATAGCTTTTGCAGACTCATTTGAGACAAAGAGAAGGTGAGAAAGAGAGATAGAGAAAGCAAGAGAAGAAAGAACGAGAGGGCAGGAGATGAATTTCCAGATAATGCATAATCACCTGGCTCCCAGTGTTGCCCTTCTTGCTATCATTAACAACCCACAGTCTTTTATTCCCTCATTCTATGCTGAATTTCTTCTTTAAAAGACCCCCACCCCCAACCCTTGCTTCAGACTGACCTCCTCCATTAAGCTCAAGGTTACTGGAGTGGGCACAAGGACATTCCTTTGAGACAAACAGCAACGCTTGACTGCCACTAAATAAATAGAGATGTTTTATAGGTGCTTGTGACAGTAAAACTGTATGAGATGACAAATCTGCCAGTTGGGTTATTCTGAATACGCACAAGGGATATATGTTTTATTGCTGATGTGAGGATGAACACTGAGAGGCTTTACAACACCTAATCATCTTTCAAAACATAACATTCTGATTTTTATTCATTGAAAATGAGAAACATGGAATGGTTGAAATATTAGCTCAACAAATATATGGCACAAATTCAGCAATAAGGACATAGAGAACATACTGGCATCCGGAAGAAAGCCACTGATGGTATTTCAGTGTCCCAGCTACTCCCCCATCCAAACCCTGCCTTTTGTCTTAGCACCTCTACTGTGCTTCTTTGTGGTGTGTTATAATGAGCTCTCAGTTCTCAGTGACTGATCAGGCAGGGAGTTGGAGGTGGAGGGTGGTGGAGGACTCTTGTCTCACTCCCTCACAGCTCCTGGAAAAAAAAGGCTATTTGTGTTCTGCTGTTGACCTCCGTCTCTCAGTACGAAAACCTCTGGGGACTCCCTTTTCTCTCCATCTCTCCATCCTCCCGTCTGTCTATTCCTCCCTTCATCGCTGACTGCCCGTTAGCTATGCATATCTGCTGATAATGTTACAAGGCTTTTTCCTCACAGGGATACCTTGTGGGGAAAACGGGATGACAACACAGTCAAGCCAAATTGCACACAGCTGGCTTATATCACTGTCTGTTTTCAAGTAAGGACAAACGTTATTTTTCTCTGGGTTCAGGTTCTTGACTTGATCTAAGTTGTTGGCGTATATGGACTTTGGGACTGTCTAAACTCCCACTCTCTGAGCAGAAATGCAACACACCTATTGTGCAGTTGTGCAATATAGTGATACACTACATCTAGGAAAACAAATTACTGTTGGTAGCAGAGCAAAAAAACTCTTGAGGATGGCAGTTGATGGTAGGCACGTACTATAAAGGGGGTAACAATGACTGTTATACAATGGTTAAGGATGGAATGTGTCAGATCTATGCGCTTATGTATGTGTGAGGTAAGACAAGTAGTCACGCGGTGGTGGGTCCCACACAGCAGTAGCTGTTGAGTAAGCCTGCCGTACGGCTGACTGCGAGGCGACCTCTCCTGTCTCTCCTGACTGTTGTTTTGCATTCTTCATAATTAGAAGCGCCCAAGCATGCCAGGCATTCCTAATAGAGGTGTTTTACACTAGCGGCTGACACCATCACTCAATCTGAAGCCAGTGGTCCTTTCCCAAAGGTCAACAGCTCAGTCTTCTCCCTCCTTTGAGCTGCCAACTTCCCACAGATGGGGGGGCCTACTCGTCAGTGTGACAAAGCCACACGCCTCTTTCTTTTGTTCCCTCCCTCCTGCCCTACCTCTGTAAACCCTGACAACCAATGCTAGTGCAGGGTAGTAGTTAAGCCAAGGCTCCCTATGCTGACGGATGACTTCTCTGCTCCCTATACCAATGAAGACGGATGCTAAACATGAATTATTAAGGGCCAGAGCAGTGTGGAATATTTTGATATTGAACCCCTTATGAATAATTCCAGCAGGGCTACCCCAAAATGAATTACCTTGTTCTTCCTGTACTGCAGAAGGAGATGCTGCGCTTTGTCTCCAGGGGTTCATGTAGTGGAGGGAGATGTTGGACCCAATATACTGAACATAAAAATCCATCTCATGCTGATATTTGGTATTGTGAGTGAGAGAAGAAAAGCCTGAGTTGCAGTATTTTTGGACAGTGTAGGATTGTATATTCCCTTTGATCCAGTGGTCAAAGACCGGTCCATAGAGAGACTCAAACTGGGATGAGAAGTGTGCAGAATGCAGAGGGGGCTGGAGAAAGCCAATGATTGGGATGCGAGGGTTGGGGTTGCATGTCCAATTATCTAGCAGGCAAGGGGAGAAGGGAGCTGGCCAATTAGAGAAAAAGGGGAGAGACCTCTGCCAGACTTAGTATATACTCCCACAGAGAGAGACAGACAGGCAACCAGACTGAAACATAGCCTATAGAGACATGGGAAGGAAGAGAAAAAAAGTCAATTCAAGAAAGAGAAAGACAGATGAAATATATTTCTGTAATACTTCACTGAAAGGTGAAGGCAAAGAAAGGTGAAATATTTGTGTGTATGTGTAAGGAGTGTTTCTTCTTGTACACGACCCTGGAGTTATAACATAAGATACAGAATACAACATTATATTATCGGTTGACCTGTTCTTAATTTCCTGGCAACATTTCAGGACTTGCCCCTGTTTCACACAGAATATACAATGAACACTGCAATATAATCATTATTCAATGCACTTTCAGTCAGCTCAAGGAAAAAAAATATGATTATAACCTTACAGAAACTGTAGCCAGCCAAATCCTCAAATGAATAATTTTTAACAGGGTTCTAACTTATTAAATAATGTCATCAACCCCTGTGAAAGCTCTCTGTGTTGTTGTTGCCAGTTTTCATGAGGTTCACTATAATTTAGAGTGAGGGTGACTATAATTGCACTCTCTCATAAGCCAACTTGTCAAAGGGGGGTAAAGGGGTAAAGAGAAGAAGACAAAGTCTGCTTTTTTACTAAGACAGTGCCATCCCGTCTTTCTCTGGATATTTCTTTCCCTGTCAAGTGGAAAGATGCTGTTTTAATGAGAGTCCTCCAACACATCTGGAGCAGAGATAAATGAAACAATTAAGAATCATCCATTCTCACTTTCTAATTAAGAGGCTCAATGACTTATTGACTTTCAGAGTCTAAGTAATTGCTCAGGTTAACAGTACTTAAACTCCTTTAAGGTCCTCTAATATTTGATTCATTAAAGAAGATTCAGTGGTTGGAGGTTTAGTAAAAAAAATCATTTCAAAGCACATGCTGAATTATCAAGATAATCAGTAGCTTTTTAAGTTATCTACTGAGGATGACTCATTTATAGTTCACAGAGATAAGTGTTTGCTGAGCTACCGTAACTTAGTCATTCGCCCACATCATGCATGAGTGAAATTACCTGAAAACCCCCAACAGTTATTACACTTCAGTTCTAGGAAAACCTCATATTCCAGTAAACACTATCAATAATTGTGGCAACCCATAAACCTTCTTACCTTCACCATTCCTCAATTATTTGATTACTTTCCTCTATCATCTCTATGCCCTGACAGTACAGAGTGATTGCTCACTCACTTCAGGAATGTCTGGTGACTTCTCAATGTCTCATTTAAGTCTAAGCAAATTGAGGGGTTTTGAGCTAAACAGCACTGCACTCCCTGGCCAAGTCAAGACCAAACATCGGATTTTGTCTTTTCAGACCAACTGTATAATTTCTGACACCGCAGGAATGGAGCCACAGCTCTAAACTGAGACAATGCTTGCTTCCTTTGAAAGAAGAGTAAACTCTGTCCTGAAGTCTGACCTGCCATTCTACTATCATACACTGCGATAACGGGAAATGGTCTTCACCGCAATCAAGAGTGTGGCATTCTCTCTCCAGGCACGTGTATTGCAGATTGTCATCTGGTTCGAAGACTTGAGGACATGCCCAATCATCATCAAAGCAGCAGCAGGAATGCTCCTCTCTGATACAGAGAAAAACAGTTAGGGGCTGCAAACAGGATATTAAAGACCTCAGTCCTCAGTCCTTGTCTTACAGCTGGTTCCCAGTGCAAAGTCTTTCGCAAGCCAATAATTAGCCACATGTCCATTTCACACGCCTGCCTTGACCCCTGACCTTTTTTACTCACCACTACTTCCTGTGAGCATATTTAGGGTCCCGTTGTAAATGGCCCTTTGATCAAGGAGCAGCACAGATGTTTAATACATGCAAAGTCATTAGTAGTTCTTTGTGCCTTAATACATCATAATTTGGAGTTAAGCAGACAAAGGTCAAGAGGGCACACTAGTCTGACCTGGGAAGGCCCTTGGTGCTTGATCAGTGGTCAGTCTTTAACAAGCCTATTCAAGGAGATCCAGTGTGCCGCGAAGAGAGGGGTGACAGGGGGCTGCTTGCCTATGTGCAAAGTAATACAATTTATTTTACGTCAGAACAGACATTAGAAGCAAATGAAAAAAGGACAAGGTCATCAGTCTTGCAGTCCTGAAGCCCAGCCTCCTTCTTGCGTAGCCATTTCCACAGGTTGTGTATAATTGTGCTAAATAGAAATCATGCAGAGAATGAACTGAACTGAAGTCAAATGTTTATGAATAAAGGGAAATGAGTGTTGAGAAAGTGTGAATTTGGCCAAAACTTGTGTTGCAGATACTTTTGGAAAGACTTCCTGTGAAGTACACAATCATCAATTGTACTCCTTCTCCACTTTTTTTTGCCGGTCTGTTTCCCCTCCTCTATCTGCTGGCCTTCTGCCTCTCTACATCTATCTCTATGTTGTGGCCCTCTAAACCACACGAATGCTATTATACACATTAAACCATATGGTATGGAATTTTTTCCTTACAGTATAGGACATACTATTAGAAAAAGGGCAAATATTGGTGCTTTTCAATTTAGGTCACAACAGGCAGACGGATGGGTCCAGCATAAATCATGAGAGAAGCCACAGTTTGTTCAATGTGCTGATGAGGACATCAAATGAAGACATCAATAAACATGAGTACAAAGTCTGAAAGCACATTATGAACTATGCTTTAAATAAATCAATCTATTTCTTTGCTATGGAAAAATAGCTATTTCTCTGTCAGCAGTTACAAAGATGCATGGTGCACTCACTCAGAGTCATTCATCATTAAATACAATGATTTATGCAGAACCAAACAGCTCTAATAATTCCAGTCCCTTCTCCAGCACTCAAAGGACACTATAAAAACTTAAGACAGATAAAACAAGATATATTATCTCAGTAGATGGGATGGGAGGGGGAGACTGGAGGATGGCATCTGGAAAGGTTAAGATGCAGGAATTTTGCGGCCTCGCATCTGTCTTTTGTGTCCTCGGACGCAAAGTAGACCTCGAATTGTGCATCTTTCTGATTGTAATCTGCGGGTGACCGCAATCAATGAAGACCTCTGTTTGCCAGATCAATGGAGGACAACAGTAGGTGATGAGAATTTATCATGCTGGAGTGGTTTGGGTGTGCGGGTATGTTTGTGTGTGTGTGTGTGTGTGTTCCTCAATCACAAGGCATCAGAACAGAACAGACCCCCCATCGCCACTCATCTGACTGACTAGAAGAAATGAAAGATGATTGGCAATCGTCCTTCTCAGCAATCACACCCCAGGAGCTGCTTTTGTATGGGATGAACACACACACTCACACACACACACACACACAGGCTAACCTCTATTTAAAAAGAAACATATAGTACATAACTACGTTGTTTAAAATAAAACATATGGACCAAAATCACGTTTTCGTGAAATTTGTATTTTGAAAGAATAGAATTACATCATGCATCAAGAGAACAGTAAATTCAGACATTTATCAAATTTTCAAGGTCCCATATAAACCTCAACTATCCAGAGTTACAAGCATTTTAAGCGCAAATGCAGAAGAAGAAACGGGATAATTGTGTGAAGCGGAATTAAAAGGCAAGGAGAAATGAAGGGAGCAGTGTCCATCCATAAAAGGCTGCCCTCGAAGAGATGAGAGGAGAGAATGTAGGTTACTAATCCTCCCAAATTAAAGGCATAAAAGAGATTATGTCTACCAAAGCTCTCACGTCTAGGCCAGCACACTGCTATCCCCTCTACACTCAGCTTGACTTGCTTTCTGTGTACTCAAAGAATTTTCTCTATCCCACTTAAGTTTTAGTCAGTAAAGCAAAAAGACAACATAGATAAGATGTGTGTCACAGAAACATAGTAATGAAAAGACAAAGATGTGGCTCATGGGAATTTATGCAAGCACAGTCTTAAATCTTGTTCAAATTTGAAACCCATAACTGTACACAAACAAATACGCACACACGCACACCGACACATATGCACCTACGTGTGCGTGCACATTATGCACACTCGCCTAACACCACCATGAATGCACTGCAATTAGCATAATAAACTGTGTGGAAAGCGCCATAGGAAAGGCAGTGTTGATGATTTACCAAGGGAATATAGCCCACGGAATATGGTGGGTTCACTGTAATATGTGTGTAAACACTACTTAGATGCACTTACCTCCCTTCTAACACCTGTCTAAACACAGCACAACATTCAAATGGCTGTTTATACGAAGCGTAATGCTACCAACCTTGCTTTCATCCTTGGGAGAATTTTAAAATAGAAAACCTCATCCAGCTAGAGTGTATGTTTAACACACATGCCTAGTGACCTAGCTTCAAAGGCAAGCATGTTTTAGAACCAGCTATTTAAGAGGAGCTTTAGCGTCAAAGTGGGGAAAAGAATACCTCACACCGACCTGACTATTTAAAGTCATGAACTCTCACCTTTGGACAAGGACATGTCAAACGTTTGAGCAACACCTCAACTCCACAAGCCTTGTTGGACTAACTACAAAAACAGAACACTTGATCTGACTTGTAATTAAATAAACCAGTCATTAATCACACGGTAATTACATTTGACTGATTAGTAAGCAGGCTAAGCACTCGTCATATGTATCATATGTAGACCATATCTAAGTGGGCGAAAGAATGCCCTTCCAGTCTGCAGAGCATTGGCTGCTCTTTCTCATGTAATGAAGCAATGCAATGTAACCGCTCATGGCAAACAGAAGCACACAGATGAGTGTAAATACCATTCAGTTCCAGCCGTGTCTGCTCGCCTCACTGAAGGAGCAGTGGAGAGAAAAGATAATGCTAACATGAGACCAGGGAGCAGAAAACCTAAAGCAGTGCTCCTCTAGGATAACGGTTATTTGCATGTCGGGCAAACAGAAGAGGAAGGAAGGGAAACTACAGAGTGCAAAACTCACCATGAACCCACCTCTGTCCCAGGTAATGACAGAGTACAGCCTCAAAATGAGTAGGTGCGGAGAAACATGTGGAAAGACAAGTGAGTTAAACAGTGAGAGAGGAGGAATGGAGAACTCATAGACAGATATGTAGCTGTGAATTGCTTCTGACTTTTTTTTTTTTATCTCTAGAGGAAAAGTTAACCAAAGTTTCCCTTGAAAAGAAATGTTCAAAAGAGGGAGGACTTCCTCAAACGCCTTGTGCTCTTTTATTGTAAACCTAATTATCACTAACATATCTGTCAGAGAATGGGGCCTCAAAGAAGTGTTTTGTCAGAGAAAATACATAAAAGATGAAAAGAGCAGGGACCAGAGGAAATATTCACTTTGATGAGAACACATTTATGCTAGTTATGGACGTCTCTCCCCATGTTGTATTTTCATTGCCCTCCCTCGTGTTCTGTGAGATTCTAAGGTTGCCTGGAATCTCCCAAATCTCTGTTGGCAGGAGGGCTGCTTTGAGAGCAACCACATCCCAGGGGAAATGTATGATGAGAATGCTTTCATGCCTTAGGAAACTGTTTCTCTATACCAAGTCTACCATAACACTGCTTCTTTGGATACACAGAGAAATTCTGTGCCTGAAGAGGTGGCAGAGGTCAGATGCTTGAGAATGAATGGACTGGTTGGTGTCCTAGAGGTGAGTGTATACAGGTCTAACAGCTGTACAGGATGACATAAATAAAATCCTTTTTTTCTCCCGTGAAAGTCATTACTTCTGAAGATAGTACAGGTCTCATATTAACAGCAACACTATCACCTTGCCTGTCTCATCCCTCACACTCGCCTCACAACTTAAAGGTTAAGAAGGAGGTGATTTGTTATAAAGATATTATTAATCCAGCTGTCTGACTACCAGGATTGCTGCAAGACTGTGCTGATAACAGGTATCTTTGTGCACAAAATTGACACAGACAAATTAACAGTATCAGTCCAGTTATTTGTTAAAATGTAAAATTAAGCAACCCATAGTAAAGAAATTAGATTTATTCTTAACAAATAAAAATAAAAGCAGATCTGTCACATGTGAACTCTGAAAGACCAAACATGTTCACGCAATGCACAGAGATAGAGAAATACACCTCTGATACATCTGTCCTGTCACATATCTCTACTCAAAGCTCACAAACTCTGACACGGAATCCTTTATATGATAATTCACCTTAGTTGGCATTCAGGAATCCAAATAAGCCAAACCAAGAAGATAAATGTGACAGGGTTTGCAGCGGATCACTGCTAACATATATGGAGTTTATTTGGGGACAGTCTGGCGTGAAAGTGAGGATATGGCCCAGTGATCTTCCTTGTTCCAGGTGAGGGCTTTGGCTATTACATTTAGTTTCATTACAGCAGCAGCTGACATCCATGTACATTGGGCCACAGTTAAGATCACCTCACACAGGTGACGAAGGGAGAACAGCACTCGTGTGTTTGATATCATGTTTTACAATAATTTAACAATCCAAGAACCTTTGTTTATCTCGGGAATGTTGTCTGGGAACACATGCTCATGTTGAGCAATGCAGTGCTTTACATTCACACCTGGGACCCAACAACAGTCTGTGACTATTGGCCATGGACCAGCTCCAACAGAGTAGCTTGAAGTTAAGCACACCTCAACAGCAGCTGTTGAAAACGTGTAGAGCATGAATGCGGCACAGTTGCGGAAACAAAATTGAAATTGGCGCACTTACAGTGGCAAAATAGTCCATTTTCCTGTGGAAGAAAAGGGAGATTGAGGAGCTCAACCTTGGTAAAGTGAACCACAGATGCATCCTTATTCTGATGATGATAGGTCAGCAATTCCCACCTACGCTCTGCTAGTGACTCCTGACAGCGTAACTTATGTGACCTAAAATGTATAGCAGGTCATCTGGTGTAGCAAGGGTGACTTCTAGTCACATTATGGATAACTGATCCTCATACTGTGCCACAGCAAAGCTAGCTCAGGTGAAAACACCAACCCCGGCCACTGATTTCACTGTTGTTGTTGTGGTTTGTGTGTGTGTGTGTGTGTGTGTGTGTGTGTGTGTGTGTGTGTGTGTGTGCTTAGTGATGAAATAGTTGATGTGAAAGGATAAAAGGTCTTGGAGTTCAAGAGACTGTGTTTGCCTCCCTTAGCAGAGCCAACCATCAATGTGCTTTTTTCCTGTCCCAATGAGTGATTTCACTGAAGGTTAGATATTACAGTCAGGAATAATAGCACAACCACAGAGAGGCCAGAAAACTCAAGGATCTTCAACTGATAAATGAAGAGACTGTCAGCTGCTGTGGAACTGAGCTGATATGCAGCTAACTGCAACCAAGGGGAGAGCAATTAGTTATTAGAAACTACAATCATTCACACTTACCTGAAGATAGTGATTAAGTATCTTTCAACACTTCCCATTTTATTTCAGTGTGTGTGTGCGTGTGTATGTGTGTGTGTGTTGGGCGAGGGGGGCAGGGGGGCTGCATGAGAGAGAGAGAGAGAGAGAGATAATAGAGGATATATAGTAGAGGGAAGGGTAGAGGTTGCACACACATCCCATCAGACTTTGAGGTATAGTGATGAAGTGTGGCAAACAGACCTCATTAACACAAAGTAAAGCTTTAGGCCCTCCTCGGCTCATCTCCAACTAAACAAAACAAAACAAACAGGATGACCCTGCTTTAACCCCAGACGTGTCCATCCATCACCCAGCGGCACACACACACAAACTACTGAAGCCCATATCTCTCTCTGCATGGTCGACATTAGGCCTACACTGTGGACAGCTTCATGCTGCTTCATTCCATTAACAGTTCAAGCTCACACGTACAGTTCACTCCATGAGCAATCTAACAACTGTCCAATATTTGAATAGGTTCATATGATTTCTTCATTTTCAGAGTAAAAATGCTTGTTAATCGACATCAAAAGTTGTAATTTTTTTAGATTTAACAGCTTTCCACCTGCTTGTTAACAGAGTTGGAATAGTAACAGTGTGCTCCACAAGAAATTTTCCTTATTTCCTGGAACATATTTTGACTGTGATGTGTGAAATGTACTTTCCAACATGAGTTCCTCCTGAAAAGGAGAGAAAACTATAAAAAGGCAGTTCCTTTGACAAGCAGTACTATTGCCAATGTTCACTCTGATCTCGTTGACGTGTTTCTCAGTCTGTTTATTATATTTCTAAACTGAGGGTATCAAGCAGGCTAGTTAGATGGTACTAGAGACACAAGGCAGACAGATAAAAGATAAGGGCTTAGACAGTCAGACGTGGTCAGTAAGGCAGAGGAAATCCCTATCATTTGTCTAAGGCCCTGCAGACGTGTGTTCAAGCTCAAGTCTCAAACCCCCTATCTCTCTCTTTGCTTGTCTATCACTAGTTTAAGGTTCATGTGGAGGTGAGGGTTTCTGCCCCCCACCCTTCCAGTGACCCCTTGCTCCCTATGTGTCTCAGTGCACCAGACCCCCTCAGGGTTCGACCTCTTTCCCCTACAAACAAAAAACACACATACACATACACACGTGTTGCTTTTATGTGCTCTGCAGGTGTTGCAACACACTGCCAAACATACAAATTCCCAGCACATGCACACAAAGACGTGAAGAATGCCAACAAAGGGCCAGAGACGGATCAGGGTGATGATTCGGGCATTGTTTCTTTTCCAAGAACAAAAATGATAGGAGCTCTCATTGCTCTTACTCTGCATGTTTTTCAAGACCTCACCTGATAATAACTATGCTGAGTCTGGTTGAAAATTACCCCGTCTTACCCTGGGCTATTAATTCAAAAGGCAGGTAAGGTCTGCGCCCTATTGTTCACAAGTGGATTTAGAGGATTTAGACAGCACCCGTTGTGCCAGGACTTTCAGAAGATGTAATTATTGTAATTTGATATTGAATGGCACAACAACAGAAGAAAAACTATTGTTGCTTGGTGGGAGGGATTTTCAGGGCAAGGGGCAGACAGACCTTGGTTGACCCGATGATGCATAGAGAGAACTATCAGTCAAAATGTCAGAACGCCTTTAAATCACCAAACATTTTACTGCTGCGCCTGTCTCCTAACACATGTGTTGAAGGATATTTCACAGTGTGACTGTCCAGGTCATGTGTGTATTCCCTTTTACTTTGCACCCATCACCCCTGCAAATATATCTTGAGGTTCTGCACTTTTGGGCTTTCTCAACCAAATACTTCAGTAAATAAAGAGCTCTGGAAAACAACAAACTCAGCAACATTTTGTATCTTCACAACCCCCCTGAGGAAACTGGCTGCCACTGCCACTGATGGACTGATAAATGTGTGTATCCTACAGCTGGTCATGACCAACCAGTCCTGAAATAAGAATTCATGCTGTTACACTACAGCTGCCCATGAATGCTGTTAACCTCTGCATACACACAGATAATCTTATTCAGGGCAGTGAAGCCCAATCAATTTTCATCATCCATAATCAATAAGCAGCAGCAGTGGCAGCATTAAGTTCACTCATCCATGAAAATGTGATGTGTGCTTTTTAACCATATACCTGGTGTCACTGCCAGCAGAAACAGCATTGTGGCCTGACCCAGTTGCTTCACCTCTCAGTGTGCTGGCAGCACCCCCGGGCCCTCGGGTTGGTAATGAGAGGGCAAGTGGACAAGCAGCCTGGGTTCACCCAAGGAGCAGGGGGCAGGGGGCAGGGGGCAGGGAAGGGAGGCCAAAAGATATGCAAGGCCTGAGATGCATACTAAAAAGGCATCACTTACAAATTCCTTTGCCAGCATTCTTTGTCAGTCCCATCACAGCTAATAACATTGCCCTGTGATCCAAAAAACCCTGCTGAGCACAGACAATCTAGGGGGAGAGTTGTGCATATCTTAATCCCTCCGTCAATGGCAGCACATCTCAACATTAACTGTTCATGTCACCTTTAGCTGGGGGAAGGTTGACAGGAGGAGGGAATATCTTTTCATCATGGTGGAGTGGCAAAGGAAAGATGAGCAGAAAAAAAATACTGCTCATTTAAATATTTTAACATAAAACTATGATAAAAGAAATGTATATTTAACATTAAATGTTTGAGATGGCAAGAAAGATAAAGGGAGTGTGTGTTATGTCCTTTACTCCTGCAACTGCAGTTCATTGCCCCACAGGACTGTGGGTTAACTGACAGCTTGGGCCCATCACTAAGATGAATGGTTCTGTCCTACACAAGGCCTTTTAATTAGCTCCACAAGCTGCCTTTTATAAAGAGCACACACACACACAAGAATGCACCCGCACACACGTGGTATTATGCACATGTGTTCACAAACATGTGCCCACAGGCAAGACACATCTATAAAAATAAAAATTTTTGGTTTTGGTAAAGTTTGAATGGATATATATTTTTGTGAACAACTATTTTTTTGTCACAAACAAACATTAACAACAATACCTTTGATAAACCCAAGCCCCCATCCATGCATAACCAAAAAATGTGGGCGTTAAGAAGTCATTTCCGTTGGGTGAGATCAATCCATCATCTTTTTAGTGGTAAAGAAGGAGGGGGATGGGTAGCAGCGGTGCACAGCAGGGGAGGCACTGAAGGGCCGAGCAGCCTGGCAACCAGACGGGTACTATCAAGACCGGGAGAGGAAGCAAGAGATCAAACTCCTCCTCCTCCTCTGGCTCCTTTTCATTCCCTCCCTTTTCCCCTCTCCGCATGCAAGAATCTTCCATCACATATGGTTGGGAATGGAGAGCCCCATCCACCATTAGCGCATGGGCAGGGTTATAACAGGGCTTGGGAAGACTACAACGAACCGCCAGGGCTGTTCCAATTACAGAGTGACTGATACCAGATGATGAAGCTTGTGGCATCTTACATTAACATCCACCATATCCACAGCATCTGCCCAGATGATGGGCTATGAAGGAACCCTGAGCTCCACACACATATACAGTACCACCCAATTAGCGGAGCTGCCAACTCCCCAGCATCATGTTGGTGGGTGGAAAAAAAGGAAGACCCGATTGGAACTCCAACCTGAGCCACTGAGCAAAAAAGCTGTAATTGTGCTACATGCTCTCATTAGCAAAGGCTCCTTTGTTGGGCAGCTGGCTGTTCGAATATGTGAGATAAAAAGAGAGTCACAGAAAGAAAAAAAGGGAGACTTTTTTAAAAAACTTGATACAGCCTAGGACGGTCAGTGAAGTGCACATAATGGCTTGATCTGTCAAGCTTTTCCCCAGGAATGTTCTCCTTTTCTTCCTCTTTACCATACTCGTTCAACCACTCAGACACACACACACACTCCCACACAGACACAAAACACACAGGCAATAAAAGCAGCAAAGGGGCTTACAGTACATCTGTCACACTGCTGGAGCAAACACTGTAGCCTCACAAGACACCACCAGCTGTTATGGAGCCGGACTCAAGGTTTGTTTACAGCCCTTTGTTTTCTCTGCCCTGTCTTTCACTTCTAAATTTCAATTTACTCAGATACATGCTAGCACAAAGGAGGGCAGTGTGTCAACGCCCAAAGGCCTTTGAAGTGTGGGGTGAATGTTAGTTTAGACATCTGAGAGCAGCTTTAAATGAGCACGCTCTCCCCACCTTCTGCTCTACACCCATTTAGTGCATTAATTTGTCTAGATATAGGACACACAGAGTATGATAAAGGAATGGGAAACTGCTTGCTGCCCAATTTGGTTAGATGGCCCAGGCAGTATCATTCCTGCAGACACACTATATGGACAAAAGTACCAAGACAAGCCTCTTTATGGAACTGTATTTTAGGGATTGGGCTCGGCCTCTTAGTTGCAGGGAAATCTTATTGTTTCAGCATTCAAAGACATTTTGGACAATGCTATGCTTCCAACGTTGTGGCAGCAGTTTGGGGAAGGTCCTTTTCTATTCCAGAATGGCTGTACCCCAGAACACAAAGCAAAGTCCATCAAGACATGGTCGGATGAGTTTGGTGTGGAAGAACTTGACTGGTCCACACTACTGCTCTACTGCATGAATGGGCCACAGAAACACTGCAAAATCTTGTGAAAAACATTCCCAGGAGAGTGGGAGCTGTTATGCGATGTCATTAAAGTCCCTGGTCATGTAATGTTCAATGGCCCAATACTTCTGTCTATATAGCATATGAAGGTACAGCAAGAGCAGTCTGCTGGAGATGAAAAAAGTAAGCAAAACATGATCTATATTGAACACCTTGGAGATGTATATGTTTCTACCACTCATTTCCTAAGCTGCTCCTTGTGGAAATAAAATAATTCTTTATCAGATACTTTAAATACTGACAGTCCTACAAATCTGTCAGGTGCTCTGTGAGTAACTGCGCTCCATTCACTCAATCCTGACATTCTCTGCCTGCATGGAAAATGGTCATGGCTGCCGGGCAAGTCAAACAGATTTGATTTCACTCATATCTAGTAACAGTACGTTTTTCTTTCTCCTACACTGCTTGTAACAGAATATGCCTTGTTCCCTTTCCTTCCCTTGGCCTCAGGAGAAATCTTCTGCCTAGCAGGTCTAGAGATGGACGGAGAGAACCCTGACTGACTGTGGCTGGCAGCGGGTCTGGAGGGAGAGGGCTCATCAGCAGTCTATTGAAGAGGGAAAGAGGGATGGATGGATAGAGGAGATGGGGCAGGGAGGTAGGGAAGGGGGAAATCAATAAGCCGCCCGAGTGTGTCCTTCTTCTGGCATGAGCTGGTCCAAATTTCCCACATAAAGGAATGGTCCACAGCACTTCAATCACGGAAAACAGATATTTTGAGATAGATATTACTGTCAATCTTGGAAGAACAAAAGAGACACCTACTAGGTAGACCACTTTTCTTAGTTTTGTGGCAAACAAACCCCCCAAATAGTTAAAACTTATTATTACAAGATGGTTATAAATAGACAGACTTTCTCCATTTTCTTTTGTTTCCCTCACATCAGCATGTCTTGCCAGGTTGTCTCAATATGTACCTGATCCTTTTGTTTCAGAGCTGTCAGTATGTGGAAAGTGAAGAATCCTGACTATGATGAAACATATAAAAGCCGGACTCCTGGGGGATGACAGTAAAAAGACAGCATTCTCTGACAAGTGCCCTGCCACCTCTTTGGAAACATCTTAAAAAAAAGACAGGAAAGAAGTGCTCTTTCTCCAGCTGAAGAAGTTACACTGCATTGCAAGCTGGAGGCAAAATATATCACACAGCAGTGCCACCCATATGTGACAAATACTGGATTGTAATCCCACTTATTAGTCATGTGTTCAAAGGGCATCTCTGTTACCACCATCATGAAGAGAGAATGCATTACTCATGACAACATAAGAACACTTAACCTCTGTCCACAGAGTCAGCAAACTGCCTAATCGATTCCTTCAGATCAGTAAAGAATGGCAAACAATGACCAACAATCACTGTGAGATCTGTGCTGAGGGCAAGGCCGAAAGCCTCTCCCACAAGGTCAATATTGGAGCCACTCTGCCCTGATAAGCAACCAATGGGAGATAAAGTGAGGACAGAGGCGCTCAACAGTTGACACTGCGGTGCTTTCCAGTCAGCCTGATTCATAAAGAAGACAACCTGAAATCCTGTTTTTAATTGTCCATCTAGCTAGGTTGAGATTCCTGAATGTATAGGGTGGGATAGGCCGAACGAGCTTCGATAAAACATACAAACAAAAGAGCCCTGATAGAACTGCTGCCTAATAGAACCCAGATCTCTAAAGTGACAGCTAAAATCATTCATTCTGATGCTTGTCAACAAGACCATGTCACTGTTATTCAGGCTTAATCTCTCTGAAAGGGCCATGTTTGATGAAAGTACAGCTGTCATAGTGGGGGACTGGCATAAGTAGTATGATGACAGAGTGATGCTGAAAGAAAAGGAGGTCATGTAGCTGAGGGGCACTTAGGAGTCATGGACCAAGGGGGGCAGGATATTGTTCGTCAACACGACTAACCCCACAGGGCTCACAGAAAACAGTCTGGCTCTCATTTAGCCTGTCGCTGTCTCTCCAGTCGGAACCCCAGTACAACAAACATACCAGCACTTTTTCTCACTTATTTAAAAAAGAGATTCACTCATATATCGCATTTTTTCCTCTCACATATAATGGGTCAAGCCTGTGTTGATGCAAATAAGGTAATTCATTACTGAACAGTATTTAGATTATATAACATAACACCAATCATATTTTTATTGGAGTATCAACTGCTTAAATGGCAACAATTTTCAAAGTTGTACCAGATAATCCACTATGAAAGTAATAAGTAATAAGAGAAGAATGTCCTATTCCAAACAAGACCCAGTGAATTTTGGTCTATTTATTAAAGTAAAATGCATGTGTGTATGCTCACTGTTTATGGGAAGCAACAGAAACTCAAACAGTTTTTAAACATAAGCCTTGAGTACTCATTTCAAAAAGAACGACACTCACCAGTTCCTGATACACTGAAGCACCACAGACTGGCTGCGTTGTTAAGTATACACATGCTATTTACAGTTAACTGACATTTTTCTGGCAGTATCTTCCAGTTTTCACCCGTCGCTGTTTGAAGGCAATAATGTGTGAGTTGGCTAGCATAACCTTACGGAAATGTTGAACAAGCCAAGAAATTAAAATTAGACCTAGTCAGTAGCAGGAGAAAACACAGCAAAATTTGGCTTGTGTCTTGTTGGTTTAGGGTAACATGCAATCAGTTTTTTGTCTTTTTTTATGACAAGGGCTTGCAAACACAACCATCTCATTTGAACAAGAGAGCCATGATTGTTGTGGGCATGTAGTAAAACTTATCTGTCATGTTAGCTCAATTCCAGCACGCAGCACTGAATCCTTGAAAAGGAAAAGAAAAGCCGAAAAAACACCCTCTGTTACAATGGCTACCTTTGTCAAACTGCAGACTGATACATAGCAAACAAAATGGTAAATGTTTAAGCAGTGAAACTAAATCCATGTTCATTGCTCAAAGCAAGGCCTAACCTGCTCAGTTCTCTGGCAGGCTCTTCGTGAGTCCTGGGAGAGGAGGGGAAAGTAAAGTGGTAGAACGTACAACTCTTTCAATTATCCGCCTTTTCATTTATCCTGAGGAATTGCTAGTAGTATGCATTTTTTTATTGCTAACCAAATGAACAGATGGTATTTCCACATTTGGCGCTCTGGTGACAAACCTATGTTTGACTTTTTGGTTAAGGTCATGTGCTCTGTTTGGATTTGGGCCCCTGGTCTTAGACTGCCAACACATACAGCACAAATCCATAAGTCACTCAGCTCAGCTGTCTCACTGAAGAACCCAAGGCAGCGAGTGTTTCTTTAGTGCAAGTGAAGTTGAGATGACGGAGGCACAGGACAGACAGACAATGACTACTTTCTCTGGTTGTCAAATCCATCTAACAGTCCCCTACATTTGGATGATGGCCCTCCAACATAAATGGACTTTGATATTTACATGAGGAAGACCAGACCAGTCCTCCCGTCTCAAGGGAAAATGATTTGGTACCAGTCTTTGACACACTTGACCAGATTCAGGGCAGTGGCCATGTTCACTCAGCTGCTGAAAATATCCAGATTTGTCCTCTTTCACAAAATCTCAGGCAGGGATACAAATTACACGTGACATCACATTGTGAAGACATTGAGCAGAACAGCAGCATGGAAGGAGGCATGGACAGGAGGAAGGCCAAGATGAAAGGAGGCACCAGGATGTCACAGTGAGTCTATTGTGGATTTTTTCAAGACCCAACGTGCCCTATTGTAGAAAGAAATCAACCATGCCTTCCTGTTCATATCTGGTAATGAGGGTGTCCAACCAAGCCAACAACTACCACCCAAACAGACCAGTACACACACACACACACACACACACAGACAAACATGCAAAGAAACATTGTCAAGACACTTTTATTACTGACAGCAGCTTTGCTTAGTCTACCTATTCACATTGTATAGTGGTCCTGGTCCATAAATAGATGCTGCCAAATGGTACAACATAAACTTCAGACAGAGCTGTGTCCCTCAGCAGCATCTGCCACGGAGTAAATCTGCCCACAGCCTGCAGCTGTCAACAGGAAGCCCAGAATGACCTCCACACACACATGCTCAAAGAGTCAAACGCACACTCAGAATTACACACACACACACACACACACACACACACACACACACACACACACCAGTCTTTCATCTGTCCATAATTGGCTCAAGTCCAGCACTATATATCTGTTCCACTCTCTTATAATGAAAGATAATATTCAGTCTTGTTCAGCGCAGCTCTGGGTTATTATTACAGGAAAACGGAATTAGTGAAATAAATTCTGTCAGTGCGCTGTTAGAAATAAGCAAATGAAAAAGTGCTATTGGACGTTTTGTAAACACGCTATATTTAACTGCAGTGCCAGCACACATACCCTGTAGCAGTGCCGACAAACGCATGTTCTCAAAGGAGGGAAGGGTTTCTGGTTTTTGTCAGTGCAATAGCTCCTAGCACCTCAAGTGCTGGATCTAGACTGTCAGTTTGCTCATATTTTTCCCCTAGCCTGTTGATGGAATAATTAAAAGAATGTTTTTAACACTTTGTTATTTCATGGACTGGCAGAGTCAGTTTTGCTGAGTGCCTTCTAAATGTCTTTTAAGACTTCTGATAATCAAGGGTACTACGGGCACAGACAGAGGATGACATGAAAGTAGCAGTTTCCAAAAATCCATCATGGAGAGAGAGGGGAGAGGAGTAAAGTAAGTGGTCTATATACATGTGTGTAACCATCCCCTTCAGCCTGTATGCGGAATCATCATGTCATGTTTCATAATTTTTCATTTTTCCTATAGTATCATTAAGTGTACAGATGGGTCTTTGAACGACTGAACCAACTGCCCTGTACCAATCACATCTTTCATCAGTCTTCATTAAACAGACAACTGAACTGAACAGAGTCAACACCCCTGATGAAACCACAGGAAGAGAAACCATGTACGTATACACACACGCACGCCCTCATGTGCACTCTCAACACACTCTATTGCAGTCAATGCAGACCAACAGCCATCCATTAACAATAATGAGAGCATACTAGTCAGAGAGATCTCGGGCTCTGACAGAGGTAGAAAGACGGGGGGTGTGCACCCGGTTTCAGTGCCAACCTGCCATCTGCGCCCAGTACTGGCTGAGTTAATGAGGGGATTAGGCCCACATGCACAGCCCTGGGACAGGGCCCCTACCCTGCCATCAGCAGGAACCCACCACACCAGCACTTTAATATGGAAAAGATGACAGAGGAAAGGTGGGCTACTGCACACATGCTGAGCAGAAACCCCACTGACTGTAGATATGCAAGGGCATGTGGTTTGCCTGTTTGGTCATTCCTTTGTGGATGAAACTGTGTTTGTGGGTATACTTGTCTGTGAATGGGTACATTTATGTGAGGATGTACTAATAAAGAACTAAAGATCTGTTGACAAAGCAGTGAAGCACTCTGCACAGAGAGCAAGAGGGATCACAGAGGCTTTCTCGTCATCTGGCGCAGACAAATGAACTACTTGATTAAAGGAATCCAGGAGGCAAAACAAATCTGTTCACCTAGAAAAGATTAATATGAAGAGAAAGGGACAATCTGTTGAACGAAGCAGGAATATGTTAGCAGCTCTGTCAGGCTGTGACCGCAGCCAACGCTGGGAGCACACCACTATTTACACCCAACACATCCTCGGCACACCCAAGCCACCTCTAGAGACTGAATGCCCTGAGGCAGCCAACCCCTTTACACTGGTGCACGAGGAGCTCAGGGGCCTTAAGGCCTTACCAGCAAGTAGTGACACCTTTATGTGTCACTGGCTTCCTCGTCACGGCCGTCACCACCTCTGCTCAGCTTATAAGGCTGAGGTTCTGCACTGCAGAGGAGGTGAAGAGAGGATGGTTATGGCCAAGGACTCAAATGTCAAACAGCGATAGATAAAATCACTTAACAAATGGCTGATTACAAAATAAATGAACAGATAAATGAATAAATCCACTGACCTTGGGTGCAATTAGCCCTTAATTACTGCACATTATGTGCCCTGGGAGATACATTAATTAAAAGAGGATAATGGAAAGTAACAAGGGAGGCTTTTTGCAGAAATACCTGCCAGCAAAAAGGATCCACCACAAGCATCCAGGTCGAAGATTTTTGCACGGAGAATGGTTTGTATCCAAACTGTTACTATGTCACAGACTTTATACACTGGCAAAAACAACAAACAACAATATATATATATATATATATATAAAAGTGGTTGGCATTGTAAACCAATGCTCACAGTTTATTATTATAGATTTGGGAAGTAATGAAATGTGAAATTACAAAACAACACAATATGCCACTAAAATGGCTACATTTATAGGTATTATCCACAAACTTCACCAGCACTCACGTTGGACATTTTAATTCAAACCTTTCATGCCCAATACTGCCTCCTGACCACAGCGAGGAAACTTTAGCAACTAGTCAAATTACATCTTGACAAAAATGTTAATTTACCCTGTCCCCTTTATTACTCTGTCTGTGTCTGAGCGTGTTTCTGTTCTCGAACTGCTGCTGATTCTGCTCTTGCAACAAAGATGGATGTTCTCTCTTCCTTCGTTGCATTAACACTATGGAAGCCATCATTATCCTGCCCATTACCCAAACTTTAGCATTCCTCTGAGCGTAAGAAGAGACAAAATCCAGTCTGCATATACACATCCAAGAAACAGACATAACCATAACCTTTAACACTGAGACCGCAATCTTTCTTTTTTCTTTTGTGTTGTGTGAAGCTACATCAGTCTTTAGGATTAAGTGCCAGTCTCAAACCAAAGGACAATTATGTTCATGTCTTGACCGTTCCTTTCCCCTCACCAAACCCCCTCTGGTCTCTCCACAGTGGCTGATCAAGGCCCTGGGAGACCTGTAATAACAGTCTGTTTAGACACTCATCACTGATTGTCAATTAGCTTCTGTCTCCTGTGACCCCCCAACACAGAGACTTTAAGGAGCTGCTGACAGGCTCAGTCATCTCTACCTGGTTAGTCACCATACTATTTAAAGACTACGTCACCTCAAAACATCCCCAGACTGCTGAGTGTCTCCAGAGCTGTTAAAACAAATGGCTGCAGAAACAATGTTAGCAGACGACCAATAAACAGTAATATACAAAGCCAGGGCCTAATGGCTGAATGCAGTATGTGTTAAAAAATAATAATGAAATAAAATCACTGGCACTCTCGGATATGGAATGAGTCATCACTACTTAACCAAAGCCTAATAAAGAAAAACAGACCACAGAATTCACTCAAATGGAATGAATGGCATCAGTCTATCAGACCACTGGCAGAGCTGGAGGAGCGTTGTCCAGCGGTGGTGTTTTATTGGAGGCTTGTATTTGTTAATGTGTCTCAGCTCTTGCACTGTTGAGAGAGTGAAAGCCTAACAGAGAGGCTGTTGTACATGGGTCTGGCTGAGCTCCACTGTCCCCTCCGGCCAAACTACCATATTCACACTTTGTTATAAAGCCTTATGAACTGGGGGCACTCTGTGTGGGTGAATAGTGACTCTACCTCTTCACACACGCAGTACTTTTTTTCTAAGAGTTCACAGTGTCAGCTGGGCTGAGAGCAATTGTTCCAGTGAGAGTGCTTTTGCTTTGTTTTCAGCATTTTTTCGTCTCCAGCCTTCCTCTTTGTGTTTCCGGGCTGCTGAATAGTTGCCTACACCCTTCTCTTTCATGGTACCCTCACTGTGGCTGGAACAGTGATGCCTAGGCAGGACCTGGGTCTTAAATAAGGGCTTGAGGCCTGACACATGTGGCCTGTGAGCTGACAGCAGCTTTGTGAGGCAAGGGGTGGTTTGGAGTTGGGGGCCAGGGACACTCAGAGAGGAGAGACAAGCTGAAGGAGCCCCTTGAGAAACAGCCTGAGCCAACAACCACAACAACACCTCAACAAGGGCTCCAGTCATCCAGTGAAGTCGAGCTGGAAGGAAAGGAAGAAACAGCACTGCTGCTATGTGCCAACAGGAATCAAGAAGCCCTGCGTCAGAGGGAGAAGAGAAAGTCTAGGGCAAAGGACAACCTAAAAGGGAGACTGGACACATGATGGACAGAGTGTTGAAAAAAGGGAGAAAGATGGTTAGAGGTGAATGAAAGGAAACAAACTATATTGGTGGGATAAAGGCTCCAAAGAATCCCACTGTTTTTCACAGGGAGAAAGTTGGAATAAATTCTGAGGAAAACAACCTGAGTAAAGCCTGGGTAAAAGGGATGCTGTGAAGAAATAGGAACAGACAGGTGAGAAAAGAGAAGAGAGCAGCTTGAAAGTGTGCTGTGTGTCACAACACATTGCTGCATATACCGTGGTATCTGTGAAAAGGCCAGCAGGGAGATAAACAACTCCAGAAGACACCATAAAAAAAGAAGCCAGAAATAATTCGATGTGACAGCAGGGAGAAAACAAAGATAACAACAAATTAAAGAGAAACTGCATAAGAGAGTCAAGTTTTTTAGAATGCGAAACGTCTCAAATGTCGTCAAAGCTAAAATGTATTGACGATTGTTTTATTGGTTATCACCTATAGGATTTCAGCAAAAGCTTCACAAAACCGAAAGAACTTCAGTAGGAGGGAAAAAGAAAAGGCAAGGAGGAGGAGTGGGTGGTTTTCCAGGACAGCAGACAAAGAGAAAGACAATTACAGAGGCTCTAAAAATCTATTGAATGCATTTTGCCGGGAACAGTTCCTCCTCCATCTCTCTCAGTCTCCCTGACTCAGTGTGCACTCCTCTGGCCCGATCCCAGTCTAATCCTCTGCTTTACCTCCATCTCAGATGATTTCACAGTTGTCACAGTATGCTGAATTTCCTTTTTCTTCCCACAAATGTTAAGTGGGGGACATGCCAAGATGGCGCCAAGATAGCAAACTGGCCAGAGGGGGTGAAATGTGCCTCTCAAACTGGCAAATGTTTCCCTCATGGTTGTTAGCATTCTCCATAACAGCAGGTTAAAACACTTGGCTAACAGTGTCATTTAGAGTCGCTGTCCTCTAAAGAGCCTGAAGAGTGGACACACCAGCTGATGTCTTTCACTTTAAATCAGACATCAGCATTTCACTAACAAGACAAGAGACCCTCTATGAAGGCAGAGACACAGTCAAAGGACTCCTCAGAAAGGCACAACAACACATACACAGGCAAACTGAAGGTCATGATGACAACCCCACCTGTCCTCAACCAATCAACTAATGTCCACACATTATGATGGAACTTTTGTCTGTGGCAAGCCTTCAAGGGACTGAGCCGGAGCAGTCTCCCTGTCTAATTACAGTTAGAGAAGTCACTGTCCACCCTGCAGCTAGTGTGGACTTACAGACACTAAATCCTGCCTTAACGAGCCATGGAATTTATCTGACAGAAAGATAAAAAACATACAGCTGTGCAACATGGATAGTGTGGGTAACAAGACAAGAGACAGAAGCTAATGGTTTAAAATGCCGCTGAACATTAAATCCCCTCTGTCATGTCCACAGTTGTGCCCATTGATTCTCTTCTACAGCTGCAACACTGTTTTGTTTCCTACACTTCAGATCTTGTGAGCTCAATGCCATGAAGCTATGCGACTGGTATGTCATGACCACTCCTGGCAGTGGAGTGAATTAGGCTTGAAACAGGGTCAGAATAACCACGCCGGGGCGATGTTATGGGCCTGGAAAGCACCATGTGTTACCCGGCTGGTTACCACGACACACAGAGGAGTGAGGTGTGGAAACAGTAAACAGCCCAGACACAGGAATGCACAGGGCAGTAAAACGCTACACACCGCCATTCATCACAGCACCCAGGGCTCAGCAGGGGCACAAATATCAACACTTCCCCCACACGCCCTGTTCCACAAACAGATTTCAGCATACATCCCACCGTTTATAATTCTTCCCCGTGTGCCATACTGTCTATAGCTGCCTTTCTGGCAGTCTTGCCGTTTGTCCCTGCAGTGAAGTTTCTTATTAATAGCTTGGTGAGTAAACGATTTGAGGTTTAGCCTAATGCCACATAGGCCACGGTGGTGGATGCCAGAGGGGTCACCTCTGGGACAGAACCTCAAAAAATGCCTCCGGAGTGGAGTGGTACAGCAGCTGAGGATTGATAGCTTAATATATAAGGGAAAACAAAACATGTTTTGGGGAAATGCTGGAGGAGGACAAAAGTCATCACTTTGAATGGCAGGGCAGTAAATTGTACTGCACTGATGAGTGATGACGATAACTTATGAGTGAACGTTTGCATGGACTAACCTGGTAGATTCAATAAAAAGCAAGTGGATGTGACCAATGAGAGGAGGTGCAGTCCATATACACCGCTATGGATCATTTAGTCCACCATTAACAGAGTAGAGAAGCAGAGCTAAAGCATGTGTGACACTAGGGAGTTGGAGGTGTGTGTGTGCGTGTGTGTGTGTGCGCGTTTATACACTGAGTGTACAAGCACGTCCAAAGCCTTTGGTGATAAATCCAAACATTTCTGGTCAACCTAAGCACAACATAAATCTCCCCTCGGAGCCAGTCAGCAACAAAAAGCCTCAGGGACAGATGTGTAAAGACAAAAAGCAAAGAGCGACAACCAACAGTCTATTCTTTGCTCAATGTGTCCCTCCTCATGGCAAGGACAATAATCATTTATCTCACTAAAGGTTTTAAACTTTGAGTCCCCACTTTCTCCGGTTTCCTAGATGTCACAGTATGGCAGGGGAAAAAAGCCCTGAATGTGTGAGAGCCAGACACTTGTTCTATTCTTTCAGAGATTCCCAAGGACATTGGATAGGCAAATGATTTAACAAAGAACGGGGATTAGAACAGCACAGAACAAGGTGCTTGAAGCAAAAAACAAAAAAAGGAAACAATGAGCGATAAGGAAGACTGTGCAGGGAGGATAATTAATGAATGGCTGCGTCAAATAATACAAGCTGTAACAGTGGGACCTCTTGTCCTACTTCTGCTGTGTGTCACGCACACACAAAGACACACAAATAAAGGGGAGGAAGAAGAATTAAGAAGCTGTTCCAAAAGGAATTTAATAGTGATTTACCAACAGACTTTTCCATAAAAATGTCTTAAGGAAATAGAATATGGAACAACACGGATCATTGAGAAACATGATGAAAACAGGGAAAAGCTGGCAAACAAGGACATTCTTACAGTAATGATGGTGAGGCCGCACTGCATTTGAGAAAAATATTGGTCAAACAGTGGTAAAATGCAAAACCTTCAGTGATGTGAGGGTGGGGTCAGGAGGGTTCATCATTTTATCTTGCAGAGGTTTTGGAGTTCACTTGTATTTGTTAGGCTGTGTTGGTTAGTCAGAGCCACAAGGGGAAACAGACATGCCCCCAAAAAACTGGACAGAGCCAAATGGCCTGAGAACTATTTTATATGGAAATCCTCACTTCGTGTTTGCATTTGAGACAGACCAGGAAAGAAAAAAAGTAGCCTGCAGATAGTGAAACCAGTTTCCAGAGGTGCATATTTACTATAAGATGTGAATTTTTTGTTAATTAATATTTAAATATATTCAGTTCATGGTTCCTGCCTTGAATTATGAGAGGTGATTTCTCCAGTGTTGAGAAAGAGCCTTATTTCTGCAGCAGGTAATTGAGAGCAGTGATGTGAACAGTGTCGGATATGGCGAAGGCCTGACTCTCCCCTCAGCGTCAATGTCTCTCTGAGGCCCAGGGAAAAACCATTGTTCCATCAAGGGACACAAAAAAGGGATTAATTTGAATTTGGTTTACAATGCCATGCCTTTCAAGTTAATCCATCTGGCCTGTGCCCTGGAGTTGCCGGCTACTCCCTCCATTCTCCATTCACTCTGCCAGCCCTCTTTGTCTACAGGAGGGGTAAATGTCAACTCTACCACTGCTTGGGCAGAGAGTCCTGTGAGATACTGAGCCAGAGAGAGAAAATGAAGACAGAAAGAAAGTAGCCTGCAATTTCCCAAAAATAAAAAAAAAATTGCTTTCCAGCTTTCCTTAAAGTTGTTTGTATTTGCTAATGAGTTTAAGTTTCACTTTCATTTACGGATATTTATTACTTACTAAGATATATTTAATAATATACAAAACAAACATCTCCCTGAATGCAGAGGAATTATGTGCACCACTGTTGTAATTTGGCTTTAACAGATGGAGAGCTGGCATTCACATTTTGAAAATAACAGACTGTGAAAAAAAAAAAATGTTGTGTCCTTTCTTCCTGTGTACTTCCTAAGTAGTCTGCATTATCTGGCACCCCTGCTGAGAGCGCTAAGATGAGTCTCCCCATACATCCATCATGTCCTTTTCCTCCTCTTCCCTGCAGAAATTCAGATTCTACCAAACTACTGTAATGTGCCGCTGAGGGACATGTCAGTTGCTGTTTTGGCTGTTTATTTATTTGAATCATTTTTTTAAAATGTATTTTCTACCATTTATCATCTCTCCATCTTTCACACTTTATAAATCTTGCACAATTAAAAATTAAAGACATGGATGTGATAAATTGTGCCTCTCAAAGCCAGAACTAAAATAAATGAATAGAATTACAGTACTTCATGCTGTCATTTCTAAACTGTGGTGAATTCAAGCAAAGTATCCAGAACTTTTTATGCATCCCTAGTATCCAGTATCCAGGAAGCTGCAACGACCCAAAATCATAAAATCTAATTTTACTGCAGAGTGGTTTGGAGAATAGAGTGAGAGGGTGACTGTGAGGCCGCAAAGGGAGAAGCATCTACAGGGAAAAGTTAAAGAACTCCAGGGCACAAAAATGAGAGATGATTAACCCTTTGCTAACCTGGCAGAATAAGATAACAGTGCTGATTCTCCTTCAGTCTCTACCAGAGGGGCAATCGGACTACTGACCTGTGTTTTTGCCTCACCACTCCCAGTGCACCCCGGAAGGACCTCCACAAACCAACAATGGACAAAGCTGAGCAGTTGCCACAGTCATCTGCATGGTCAATGTGATGTGGAGAAACAACTCAGGGATGCAGATGGGGTTTTTGAAGTCTCTTGGCAGTTACCTTGTTAACAAGCCTTTCAATTAGCAAGCACTGCAATCTGAGTCCTCAGCAAGAAATATCACTAAACGCAGAAAAATTGTTCATTGGTAGCTGAGCTTAATTAATGCAATTTATCTCGTTCCCAAGAGATCCAAGTAAAATCCAGACAAAATACACAAAGAACAATGAAGAGGAACACAGATTTTAATTAGAGATGTTTTATCAAACACATCGTCTGTCTCAGCTGATGTCCTCCTGGCGCCACTTAAATACTCCTCTGCACTAATCAGGCAGCTCACCATAAAGTACATTGTGCATATTATGTCAGTATAACTCATATTTTAAAACATCGCACCAACTCTCCCCTTTTCTTTCACTTAACTTCAGCTCCTTCTTACTTTCCCCTTATTACAGTGAAGAGAAGAAAAAAAAACCCAAACAACTGAGTACAGCAGGCAGGCCAAGCCAACACAAAATAAAGATGAACAAAGCCCGTTCTGATATTTTATTTATACACAGTTGTATGATGTGCACAGAGATGTTCAAAGACTATCAGCAAATGATGCCAGATGATCTCTGCACAATTTTCAGATTCATCCTAACTTAAAAGGTATTGTCAAACTGACCTTAAAAAATATGAAAATATAAAAAAAACATCTTCAAAAACCAAGCACATGTGGTTATGTGGTCCTTCCTGTAGAAGAAAACCTCAGATGTTAACTAAATGAACAAATTTAGAAAAAGTTTGATAACCTAATTAAATTAAGATAAATAAATACCAACTGTGATGCCTGAGGGGGGCACTGTACTCCAATTACAGATTATTATTATTATTATTTTTTTTTCAGGTCAAATCTCAGTAGTATGGCGAGGATTTAACTAATATTCAATTACACACTGGCTTAGTTCTAATATAAGCCAGGAGATTTAGCTGTCAGTCAGAGTTTGACGGCATGCAACATGTAAAACTAGAATAAATGGACACAGTGTCGTGGCCATGACAGATGTGTTTAACCTACAGACAGCCTGCATCCTGCTGGCACTTCCTGGTACACAAGCATGCTGTCAACATTGTTTACGAGAGGTCTTTTCACCGGCCTAAAAACGTCCGTTTTCTGGCTAGTGTCAAAAGTGAGATTCATGTTGCATGCTGAACAAACTGTTCTGTGATCCCTACAATGCTGCTATTCTTCAGTGTAACATTCTTAAATGGTACACACTGGAGCCAGAAGTCCAAAATATTGTAAGACTGAGAAGTGAAAAAAGAGGAGAAATGCAGCGTGCACAGCTCCCCACACAGTAAAGAGGTGTATTGAGGTAGACAGCTCATACCACCCCCATCTCATACACCATTAGTCCTGGCGGTGTGTTGCACATTCCAGCCCCCCTAAGTGTGTCAGGGAAGTGGGGCCCCTCTGCTGTGGATCCATCTATAGAGTGCTAATCCACCGCTGGGCCATGCAAAACAGCGGACGACCAAACATAAATAAATAAGAACGAGTCGAATATCTATCTGCTTTTCCCATTTCCATCAAGTGTGTGGATGGAGACCAGACGGCATGGTCACATTCAAGGGTCAGTCCAGGCTCAAAAGAAAGCCCCTCACTGAAAACAGCAAGTGATTATTTTTAAGCCCCTAAGTGTCTCTCCCTGCTGGCTGAGAAGTGGGGAAGTGGGGCTCAGGAAGATAAAAAAAATGTGCCTTTGCCCCCAAGCCTGCCTTTCTCCCCACACCGGCTGTCACAATGCATAAAGTTTATAAACAGAGACAGAACGGATTAAAGGTGCAAGGAGGGAGGTCAAAAAGAAGGGAAAGGCAGACTGAGGACCCCCCTCACCAACTCTCTCACTGACGGATACCAGTGCCAAGTGAAGGCTGATCACCAAGACCACACCGCTGTGGAAAAAAATACAGAGGACTGCAGGACCAGTAATGTCTGGAAACTAAAACCCACTCCATTTATTCTTATCACTCGTTTAGCATTCAGTCCTGAGCCAGTATGCACAGTATAATGAGGCAGCACAGCGAGGGAAAAAGAGTGGAAAGAGTGGAATACATGGTAGCGTTCGTGGTTTATATACCCTGGGAGCATTATCATGTAAATGGTAGTTACTGTACAGTAAAAACCCTGCTTTTAAAAATGATAGCAGCTGGGCCTCAGAGATGGAGGGATGTATCCTGAACATGAGTGCTCTTCAGGGACACTATCCCTGCTTTTTGCCTGCTACATCAAAGAGCTGCAGTTGAAGAGTCTCCATTTCCACTGCTGAACATGTACTTTGTTGATGAAACTTCCACATCACTCTCTCTCTGATGCCATATAGATGTGCATGTACAGCAGGTGCACAGGTTTGTGAAAATGAACGATCCTGTACCTGTCATGTTTGCTTTTACTTCCAGTCACTAAGATCTACTTAGCACACATTTGGCCTCCATAAATAACTGAAGAGACTTGTGAAGGAGAGCACTATTTGTGAACTTGGGATCACTCAGAGTGTTTCATTAAAACACTGCTTGATAGCACAGTTCATGATTACCTTGATGACATCCAGCTAATTTTATGTATGACAGCTGTATACTATTAACACACTACCCGCTACCACACTACGCACCTACCTTTCACTCATCACCCAAAGCGTAACTCCACCCTGAGCAATACGCACAGCACAACAAAATTTCATTATCTCATTGCCAACCCCTGTAATTTTCCTAAATATGGCAATGACACTTCTTTGGATCAGGAACAAAGGAATAATACTGGTAAGAAAAGGGCAGCTGAGGGCAATTGCTGTAGTTCAGTGATGCGGCATACATGGTGGGCGAAATGTGAGTCATTTTTATTCTAATGTTAACCACTGTTTACAGTTCATGTCTCACTGTGTTCCTCACACACGGACCATACTGTGGCATCGTGTCCATATCAGAGTTAAACGTCTCTGGCCTGGACTGATAGAAGAGGCACTCAGTCTGTCGGCCTATTACAAGTCGATGCTGTCGGCAGGACAGAGTGATGCTGAGGCTCCCTGATGAATACAGGCATGCAAGGATATGAATTGGTTTTGTCTGGTGTCTGTCCATGCATCCAGAGTGCACATACAAGTCCTCACATATTCACCCCCCCACCACCAACACACACACACACACACACACACATCACATATCCCTGCTGAAAGATTTTCCCTCGAGTCTCATCTGTCTCACTTTGTTCCACAAACTCACTTGTGATTTCCGGAAAGGAAAAAAAAAACTGAAGTGAGCATCTGTTTAACTTAGTTCTGCAGGAGTGCACCAGGACAGTCTTTTAACTTGACATCAAAGCTGACCGATGAATATGGTCTCTACAGTACAACCATGAGCCCTTGCTACAGATCAAGTGGAGAAGAGGAACTGTGATTTCTCCATGGGAAAATCTTACAGTAAAGCCCTGCATCTGGACTTGATGTGGAGCAAATCAGCTGAAAACTTCTATCCTATGTGAAAAGGTTAGAAAAACAATTAAAATTACACATTTGAAAAATGGCTTGATAATCCTTGACTTGAAATTTATCAGCCTTGACACTCCCTGTCTCCTGAATGAAAAAAAAACATGACCAATAGGAAACCTGTTAAGAGAAAATATTTTCCAATTATGTATTTAACGTCTAGTCTACCTACCATGTCCATCCAGCAAAACCTTTTGTCTACAGATAGATGCTCATTCTGAAACTGTGGCTGAGAGGATTAACAGACGGGCTAAGAGAGAGTCTTATCTCACCTTGCACAGATAAATCAGACAGGAATACAGCGCGGCTCACACACTGCTCTGGAAACCAGAGGAGATGAAGGCATTTCAACAGAAAAGCCACACACACAGTCTGCTTGCCAGACTGTTTGTTTAAAACCTGCTTTAAGGGTTTACACTCTGCTCTGCCTGCCCTCAGGAATTAGCGGCCAATGGCCACGGACTCCAGTATTGTTTAGAATGGGCAAAATGGTCACCTTGATCTCCTATCCTGTGACAGTTTCCAGACAACATGAGACAAAAAAGCTGTAACCAGAAAAACTTGGCCTCTCCCACCTCTGCATAGCCTCTCTAAATGCTTGTTTTGTGGTATAAGTACAACTGGGAGAAAGCACTGAATTTTCATGCTCAGGTTACAGTCATTTGTAGTCAGTCAACCAGAATTTTCACAAAATGTGACACTGCCTTCTGACTGACATCCACACTGATGTAATACTCATGTGCACATCTTTAAGTGAACGGCTCTGTATCTCAAAAAAAAAAAAAAAGTCAACACTGACATTTCCTTCACGTCTTAGAGTAAATGCCAAAGTGAATGTTAAAGGACTCCTTACAACTTTATGGTCATGATGAATAATAGTTGATGTTCCAAATGAATATATTTATAGTCATATGAGGACAGCTATAATAACATCTGTGTGTCTGGAGGACAAAGCTGACTTTATGTGGCTTTGCCTAAGGGGAAATAGCTGGAATCTCATGTGGGATAAAAGAAAACCATATTTTCTGATACACTTCAAGCTTGAAAGTACTGCAGCAGAAATTCTTTTTGTGGCAAAGTGACTCTAAAAAGAGTCCAAGCACTGTGTGTGTGTGTAATCTATTCATTGCTAGGGACATGTTCCTGTAGCACTGCTTTCTTTCTTTGCTATTCTTCAGCAGTTTCCTTGGAAAATAACTTTGTCACTTTTAGGAGGGACAAATCCTGGACAATGTAGCCAGCTATCAGGAGGTGTAAAATAGTGAATCTAAGTGCCAACTTTTAGGCGAAAAATTAAACTACACAAACATAAGTGTTATTTGAGTACACACAAAATATTTATTTTTTTATAAACAATTTCTATTAAGAGGTGGAGTTTTGTGTGAGTCGCCCCAAATAATTAGAAACTAGTGATCTGGAGAAATAGAGAGAATATGCTAACAGGAATCTAGAGTCTCGAGATAGAGTCAATGTGCATAAATGATGAAATATGCGTGTCTGGTGGACTAAAGGTAAGTGTAATTATGGCCTTAAAGGGATATTCAATGTCATTATGGGACTACTTTAGCAGCTGATTAGATCAGAAATACATTCCCGTTACTGTGATTAATATGCGGAGGAGGTCACTGCATATATTGGAGACAGGTGGATAATAATTTGTATAGACAAAAGTGAAGAGTGGATACAGATGGTGCTGATTCTTTCATCTTAAAACACTGTCATTTATTTTTGCATATGAAAAAGTTCTCTTGCCACAAAGAGGGCATCCTTGTCAAGGTGACCTCTGGAGCGTGAAACATCAATAGATCAGGTGCAGGCCAACTGTTCCATTGAAGGTGGGTAGCTGAAAGGATTCACAGCAACTTCAAAGAAACCACTGGCAAAACACAGAGAAAAAAGGGACTACTTATAACAGTTGACATCAATCAATAATGGTCTAAGAAATGGATTGCCATTCTGTTGACCAAAAGCAGTGCTGGAGGGGAATCTTTATTCTCAGCCTCCACCGGAGTGCGATGGCCATGAAGAGTTTAAGAGCATGAATTACATTTAAGAGCAACTTGCATTGTGAACAAACTCTGCAGTGCCAAGGGATGAAAGCCAGCTGTCAGGCCGCAGCAGCGACTGAGTGCTTCACCACTGAGGACAGTGTCTGTTTGCCAACAGCAAATAACCGCCTCTGGTCCATTTAGTACCATCTCTTTTCCTTTTCTGCAAACAAAAGCAGTCTGCCACTGAGATGACACGAGCTCTTCTCAGTGGCTACCACTACGCCGCCCGATCAAACACGGGGCTGTATGTGGAACAAACCCAAAGCCAACACAATAAAGAACTCTGAACTAACCAGAGTACATGAACACCACATACTGCCAGGCCAACGCAGAGGAATTTTAAGTCCCTTCTGTTCTGGCTCATTTGTTATCCTGGCATCTGTTTTGCATGGAAAAGTGTACATTGGTCATGAAATCAAATTTATGAGAAAAGCAAACTCAACATAAATACCTACAATATTTTTAGACTAGAAAATGTATTATTATATTTGTCAGTTTTAGAGGCATGGTATATTACATTTGTGCGTTACAAAATCTAAAAATGACTACCCTACATTTTGTTGACTTGACTCACGATTCAATACTTGAAAAAATATACCCGACCGGCAGAGAAGGAGGTAGGAAAGAGGTAGGCAGTAATGCAAAAATCAGACTGAGAAACACAGAACATAACAGACTGCTCCTTAAGCCTGCACTTGGTCAAGCAGGAATCAACGCACTAGACCCAGATTATTGCCGTACACTGAAGCCTAAAGGAAAAAAAAAAGCCTAGGTAGGAGAGTTAAGACTGACTTTTGGGAGATATCTCAGCTGGCAAGTGCTCAAACAACCACCAAATGCAGGCACATGTAGCTATAAACACACACGCACTCACAAACAAATGTCACACAAACACACATATCACACTCTCAGGGACACGCACACATACATTCTATGGCAGCTTGCTTATAGCAAGAGAGCTGCCAGCTGTCGGAGATCTTTGAGAGAACAGAACACCACCTGTCTCCTTATCTTCCCCTCACGAGCCAAGAGAGACTCTCCGTCCAACTGGAGCCACCTCCATCTACTCCCTCATCCCAAGCTTAATTGCAGCTTGTCCGCTGTTTTCTATTCAACGATTTATCCCTGTCTTTGTTGTTCCTTCCCATCGCTCCTTCTGTGCGTTTGATCTCAAAGCACAAGATTCCATGCAATTATTTCAAATCACATCAAGGCTTTTCCGACAAGAGAGTAATCTACATGTTCTCGTGGTGATGAGACCTGATGAGGTTTAGATTTGGGTTAAGGTGGACAGTTTTGCCAGATGTTGCTCTTGTTGTTGCCAGATAGGAATTTGGCCATCAGGTCAGTGACAGTGTGCGTATGTGATGGGGTGCAAGGTCAACATATCTTTGTTTCTGTGTTTAAATTATCTCACTCTTTCACCTTTCTCCTCTCTGTGTCATTATTTTGCTTTTGGATGGCTGAGTGCAAACAGATTGACAGAAGACAGAAGGCAGACTGAAGCACGGGCAAACTCCAACCACCGCTACAACCGGCTTTGCTGCTTTCTGTGTAAACAAAAGCCAAAGTGATACCCTTGCATAACCTCAAGAGTGAGCATGCAAATTTTGGTCCTAAATGATAGCGCAATCAGTCATGGGTGGCAGCACTGAGGTTAAAACAGAGTTCCTTAGCTCTGTCACAGTCCATGTGCTCATGAACCATAGCACAGTGTTGGAAGCTTTGCTTGAGGCTGTAAAAACAGGCAAGAGTTCTTTCAATCTGTGTTGGCAGCTAAAGGGCCACCAGTCAAATAAAAGCAGAATGTGCAGTGTCCAGGTAACCAGCCACAGTGAGAATGTGTATATGACGGCAGTGCTAATGGGCCGGAGTTCCTCTGAGAAACACACACACAGACCTTTCTGCTCATACTGTATACACATGCACACACTGCACAGGAGCACTTTAGTCTGGGAAAGGGTAGTGGAATAAATGAGTGATGGCCCAACCAGCTGTCTGGGAGTTAAACAATTGTGGAGGCCAGGCTGATGTTTTTCAGACAACCTGAGTAGTGCTATAGCAGATGGAGGTCACCACTGGGTAGTATAGCTAAAATTATCCAAACAGCTTAGCATGAATTAAGCTGGGGCCCTGGGCAGGGAGCCTGCATCCCACAGGATTGAGGCGGGTGCTGGGCAGGGAGTACCAGGCCAGTAGAGACCGGACCGCAGCTGAGGAACAGTTTCATAAAATCAGCAGGGTCCCCTCTTTCTCAAAGCAGTCACTCCAACTCCTGAGGTTGAAAATGAATTTACATGGCAGTGGTGAACCTTGGGTAATGTGATTAAATCTTGGTAACACACTGAGCGATGATTAACTTATTCTCTACCCTCTCTGTGCCCTTCCATGCTGCTTCTTGCATCTCTGTCAGGCAATCAATAAGCTATTATAGCTCCAAACAGTGGGACAAATTAACTTACAGCTCCACCTGCAGAGTCGGCACTCTCCCCTAATCCCATTGGCAGGGAAAAACAAGACTGGACTCAAAGGTTAGGTCCCGAGATCATCTGCTACCCCACCATGATGATCGGCACGATGCTCACAGAGAAAGTCCAAACATGGCACTTGTGGTTACGTGGTAGCTTTAGGGAAGTGGCATAGTGCTTCACCTTATTAGAGAGTAAGTACATGTACAACAAGGGGATACTGGCTAAATATGTGTTGAAAACTGGGTTAGTTGAGTATCAAATCCTAAGCTATTTTTAGGGAAGCGAAGAACTCTGGGAAAAGGACTAACTATATGCTGCCCAGTCACTGAAGGGCTTTATATCCCATCCATCAGATGGAAGCCAATCAGCTGAATGGAGCTGAGGCACCATTGACAGATTAGAATCTAATACTATTGCAAGAGAGTGAGAGAGAGAGCGAGAGAGAGCGAGAGAGAGGTCTGGAAGGAAGAATAGAAATGTCACCCCAAGCCTAACAGCAGTACTATGGTCATACAATACTGGGCCTCCCTGAGTCAGATGTCAGCTATTTCAAACTTACCCACAGCAACTGACTACTGTTTGAATTTTGAATGGATCCTCTCTACTTTTCTCCTTTTACACATGACGTCCCCCTGTCTGTCTTTTATCCAACTCTTCACAGTATATGGTTACATGGAGCTCCTTTTGTGTCTTTGCCACACCCTGTTTAGAAAGGTCACGCAGGCACAAAGAAGAGGTGAGAGTGTATCTGTTCTATTCATTGCTCAGTCAGGACACCCTTCTCCTTATGGTCCTAATTAGACTTGTATATGTTTACATACACTCCATTGAGGATGATTATGTTCCCTGCCTGTGTAGTCAAGCCTGAGGTGCATAAACGTTCTTTAAGTTAATAAGATGAGAGACATGCTTAAACAAGTCAAGTTAAATTTTGCAGATAAGACCTGCATACTTCCATTTATGTTCACTGTTGGCTTGTTGCTTTCACAGTTCATCCATTTCTTTTTATGCCCTTTGTCATTAGTGCATCATTACTGTAGTAATGGAGTCAATCCCTTAATTTGTAACTTGAGACCTTGTGTGTTGAAGATCTGGGGCTTAGAAGTGAATTGCAAGCATTACAGAAAGGTCAGGATAACAGAAAACTTGTATGAGAACTATGCTGTGATAATGAGCCACAACTCTCGTTCATACAATCCTTTTTTAGGACAAGCTCTTATGACCGGGACACAACAAGGAGAAACTCATTTTCTTGCAATTGTTGCTTTAATGATCAGATTAGCTCCCACAGCAACCAAGGACAATTAGAAGACAATTGAATGCCATCATGTATCCCCTGTTTGCGTTTGTCATTGACTGATGGCAGGGCTGTGAATATCTGCAGTCAGCAGCAAGTAGATTGCATTTCATTTGTAGTCAGATAGCACAAGGCAGATCATTATCAGTGTTTGGGTCTACTGCTTAGCTCACCAGCTCTTCCTGTCGGTCTTGCTCCAGGCTCAGCGACATGCTACAACTCTGCTAAAATTTCAGAAGTCTTTTTTTCTCCTTTTTTCCATCTCGTCTACTTCACAAGAGTCTTGGAAATAAACCATCACTCATGCCTCAGTCTTTTCCTCTATATCAATTCACAGGAGACTGAATAAAAGCAACATAGTAGGGATTAGGCAGACGAAGGAATAGAAATGGAAAGGAAAAGAAGAGATATAGCACAAGTGTGTCCAAGACACTCTTTCTTGTTCTATTTAGTGCACCAAACATGGACAAAATCAGCTTGTCTTCCAATGGCTACTGTTGGGCAACCAAAACTCTGTCTCTCGACACCCTCCAGATCTACAAATTCCAGATACCATCCATGTCATGGATAAAACAGTGAAGTGTGCCATATACTTAAAGCCACAGTTCATTGTCAGAAAAAAAGTATCATAACTGGTTTAGCTTCATTTTGCAAAAGCAACTCAAACTGAGAGTCAGAAGGAAGCTGAAAAAACCATCAGTAGATGACACTGGTGAAATTGGTGGTCTGTCTCCTGGGAATAAACAGTGAAAACAAGGGCAAAAAAAAATACAAGCCATCACAAGGTTCATACAGGTTCACCTTAAGTGGACTGAGTGTGCCCCTTGAGCACATTTTTCTAACTTTGCCAAAATGTTGGCAGAAAATCCCCGAAGTTCCAGTCTCCAAACCCCTTAATCCTCCCTAACTCCATCGTCTCGGATCGAGGAGCATGATAGAAGGTTTCAAGTGAGGGCTTAACCCAGGTTTAATAACCAGAGCATGTCCGCAGTGCAGAACACCTCGTCATATGACCAGACACCAGAATGCAAGCACGTATGCACACGCACGCAAACCTCACAGACACATAAAGCACATACGCACAACCTCTCTGGCCACAGGAGAGGCTCAGACCAAGAGGAGATTACACCTCACAACTAGACTAATACCCAGGTCTTTGCAGAAGAAGCGGAGATTAGAGTCAGCAGCATACATTCATCTGGTTCTCACAAGCACTGGCACACAGCTTACCACCAAGAACATTTATCACATGTGGAGCAGAGGCAAAGATACACCTAAAACAAATGTGGAAACATGTTGATAAAAGATGCACATAAAAAAATACACTCCCTGAAATGCACACACACACACACACACACACACACACACACACACACACACACAATAGCTGGTTTGAAAGAGCAGAGGAAGTGAAGATATTCTGCTATCAGTGGTCCCCCTGAGTACAGGTTCACTGGACTCAAGAGCTCACATACTACTGTATATCTTATCTGCTCTAGACTAGCACTTCACAATGTTAATATCATACTTCACTATCCCGGAATCCTGCACCCATCATACCCATGATCCTGTTCTGAACCATAGACAGGGGTAAGGGTTTCATAGAGATGAATATGTAGTCATTGTGGCGACCAGAAAATAAAGCTCAGACACACAAGGGTTTAGAGAAGTGTCCAGACACCCAGATAGAAAACGGTACAAGACATCCCAAGATATCTGGGCAATGTCACTGCGTAAATGAATAGACTGTGAAAACCTTTACAGAAACAGATGAAAGTGCTTAAAGTGGACTCCATTAGTCAGCATTTCCTTCTTTGTTAGCAGAGACCAACCATTTTTATTTACATGAATGCAACCTGAGAGGAAATCCAAAAGGCAAAAACAAAGATGTCAATGTGAAACAGCTGCGTTCAGCATTTCCAGTGAATTTAATTGTTTATTTATAGACAGAGAAATTAATGATATCTAATAATTAAATATCTATTATTCTAATGAGACAAGTTATAAGTTGCTAACATTTCATGTTACCACTAAACAGTAGCTCATCCATGGGCTCTATATTTATTGTTTTACAATGCAATTTCCTCCAAAATTCCACCTGTGACAATCTGATAATACAGATGATAAGATACAGAGCCGGAATCACAAGGAATCACATGAAATCATTTCTTGCTTTGTTAATTTGTGTTTTCCTTGTCTCAAAATCTCCAGCTGTGCCTTCATCCTCTGTTTTCTGTAGGAAGAAAAGAGACAGAAGGAGGGATGAAGGGGGGTTCTGGTTTACTTTCAGAGGTCACGTCTCCCCTGTCTTCCCGGGCCCAGTAGGCTGTCAGAGACGGGTGGACCATGCAGTGATTGATGGGACTTTTGGGCAGGTTCCGTTACCCATGTCTGTATACCTGCCCCTTTAGCTCGTGTACACCCTCCTTAATACAACACCCACTAGACATTGTTCACTAGACCAGTGTAGACACACTGACAGATTGAGTGAATCAAGCCCATACACAGCCACACTCACACACTTCTCAAACACAGGAAATCTCATCTAACCCAATCTATCCAAGGTTTCCTTCTTCTATGAACCAATCCATTCATACTACTTTCTCTCACTCTGCAGGATGTGAGATTTTCTTTGGGCTTGGGGCCATTGTTCACTTTAAACCCACACAAAGCACCTAAAACTGTTAAAAAACTGTCCTGATTCTCTGCTCTGGCTCTTATCCGCTGTTATGCTGCTCTCTTTCTCTCTTTGTGAGCATTTTCAGCGCCTGGCCTTAGATGTAGCCAGTAGTATTAGTTGTGGCGATGGAGGGCTATGTGTGGGCGAGTTTGTGCTTTTGTGTTTGTGAAAACCATGCTCTAAAATCCCCAATTCAGTGTGACATTTGACATTTTCCTTTTTTTTTTTGCATGACCAAAAGAGACACAAGAATGCTCTTTCTCTTCACTCCGGGCTGCTGTCACTGCAGAAGTGACATCTGCATTTTGAGTCACTTATGGCAGCTAATATGTTCAAAGTTTTAAGGTATGTGTCCAGGTCACTAACATGCCATGAGAAACACCACACATTTTTGAAATGCAGGCCTTGTTGCGCATCGCAGAAACCCTCTACTCGAAATGGCATTAAGGCATCGACTAAATGCAGCAAATAGATGCTGCAGGTTTAATTACATGGATTGCATTGATTTATGCAAACACGCTGAAGTGCTAAATATGCTAGGATCAACAGACCACACGCAACATGCATGACAAAAATCACTCTCTGCATATATGGATTGAGAGAAGACTAATTGAAATGCGTGTGCTAAACATATCTTAGACTGAGGTTTTACTGCAGACTAGGCTGACAGTTATGTCCTGGGGGGGCGAGTGTAATTAGACAGTAGCCAGTTGTGTCCCATTTACTGTAATTTCAACAGTAAGAGCACTGGACTGAAATAGCCTTGAACAACAGCGTACACGCAGCAACTGTTCAGAGCCTGATAAACTGAAATTAAAACATAATCTATTAAATGAAGAGACATGGATTTGTAAAGCCAGTGGCACACATGCAAAACTTCTTACACTGGTATGAAACAGGATCCAGTTTTCACACACACTCACAGAACACTGACTGTGGAAGGGTCTGCATTCCAACATAAAACAGATTGGAGTGGAAGCCAAGGAGAGTCTGTGGTGTGGAGCCCACGCCTCGGCTGCATGTTGACTCATGAAGTAGACCCTGGCTGTGCCGTTTGCACCAATTTGCTCTGAACCTCCCTGAGACAAATAACTGCCACAGAGCTGTAACACACTCTGCCTCCAGTCCCCTGGCAGCTTGCCAGCACGCTCACTGCTGCTTCTGCTGGGGTTAGCTGTCCTGATTTTTTTTCCCCTCCTTCAGCGCTTGCTCTCTCATTCTCTGCTGTTTGTCTCCACCTCATTGACTCATTTTATGTTTAGAACTCCTTCATATTTGCAGAGCGGGAAAGGGAGGTTAAAATGAGTTCACAAGATGCCCCAAAATAACACAAACAGAGGGAGAGGTGTGAACACAGAGCTGTGCTATATTGCTGCACTTCTAATAAGTTAATGAAAGGCAAACACCATGACAAATAAATAATTACTGTGCTAACAGGTAGTGAAAAAAACATTCGAGTCATAGGCCTTGTTCTGTTTCAGGGGGTAACAGTGAAATAACATAGGAGGAAAGAGGAGACGTGAGTGAGGGCAGGGATGAAAGAGAGTAAACTAAGACGTAATGTGTAAAGAGGAGGGGTTGTGCAGAATGGGACAACATAAAGACCCCAAGTCTTTGAGAGCCAACAGATGTGCTACAAGAGATTTCCTGCATGAGAGACAGGCAAGTCCTCGAATCAGTGGGAGGTGGCCATGCTGCCTTTAGACTGGTGCATGCCAGCCAACTGTCCTCCGCTCTGCAGATGACCCTAAGACATGTCCCCAGATCTATCAGAATGAACTCTACCTCCTTCAATACATCCGACGCCCTGACCTTTCTCCACTTATCAGAGGGTCAGTGAAGCCAGCTGGCAGAACACGATGACAGAGATTTCAGAAGCATCAAGATCAATGCGATTCTGAGATAAACTTGGCTGAATACAATCATATGCAGTGGAGCGAATTCAAGTAAACATCCCTTCACTCCTGTTGTTAGTGGCTGTAAAAAGTAAACCCTGTCTCTGGAGAGAGAAGTCTGTGTGTGGATATGGGGCTTACAGCCAACCCTGTGTGGTCAGAACTGTGCAGTCAGCCAGGCCACTATACAGCAGGCCCTGAGGTTATCGCCTGCTCGAGTGGAGCAGTGTGCCGTCCATTACCTCACTTTGCTATCTCTGCATCCAGGAAAAGGGAAACAGGCTATTCATAGAGCTTATCAGGGCCTCACGCAGAGCACTGGACAAAGGAAATTATTGTGAGACATCACAGAGTATACTGTATAAGGCACACATATTGTACCTACATGTCTGTCAATAGCTGTTAAATTCACTTACTTTTTTTAGCATTTTGTTCAGCATTTGGAGAAAACCTAAATGGCAGATGCATAGGGTAAGAAAATGTAATTGCAGTGTTTCAAATACATTTTTAGTAACTATAGAGGACAAGTTTCAGTATGGCTTTACTTTTGGTTCTTTATCAACTGGCAGCCGTTGAGCACAAAGGAAGTTCATTATTTGACGTCAACATCTCAAATACAAAGAAAACAATAACATAATAGGAAAAGAATCCTATCTTGAGCCTGTTTGAATACACAAGGCAAACAAGATTCATGGTAAATGCATTAGCCCAAGCTTTTGGTTAAGAGTCTGAGATACAGAGATTGTGGGCTGCACTGTACATGTGGTTAATGATAAGCCAAACAAACTGGGTTAGTTCGCATAGCCTGACAAAACAGGATTTGTTGAAAGTTGGATTATGTTAACAATCGCTGGTGAGTAAGGGAAACTGTAAAAGCCAGGCTCTTAGAATAACATCTCCAAAAAGTTGTGTTTTTAGCTTTTAAAGCGAAAACGTTCGAGGGGGAGAGCAAAGCAAAGTAAACACAATTAAAACCACAACTTCCTTCTTCAGAGTTTCATTGGAAATTAAAAGCCCTTAAACTGAGCAGTACAACTCATAACAGTTAAGGCATGACAAACATCTTTAATGAAAACATGGGATCAAAAATGCTCTAAAACTTTCTTAGATGTTCTCGTGAGTCAGATTTGTGGCTTGTAGTTTCTCCACTTTGGAGTTTAAATGAAGCCTTGTAAAGAAATATCAGCGCGTCTTGGCCTTTTCTTTTTCTATGGACGGGTTCCATCCCGGTTGCTCCGACAACATAATTATATGTAGTTAAGCACGAGCTGCAGAGAGGGGAGTCAGAGACGCTAAGTAAGCGAGGGGCAGAGAGAGGGCTGGAGCACAGTGGCTTGTCATTATGGGTCTGTTTGAACCTTATACAGAATAAGCAGGCCAAACTTGAGGAACAGCCAGTGGTACTCTGTACTCTGGTCCTCGTGAGTCCTGCCAACTGTCTTGTTTTTTCTTCTTGAAAAACCCACCTCTGAAATAAACACAGTATATCATCTGCTACTAGGGAAAATATTTTCAGCATTCTGACCTGTGGGTAACTTGTGATATTTGCCAAACAATTGAGTCTTACTGCATTACTTTATATTCATATTTCATGAACTTGCTTTGCCTCAAAAGTAGTTTGGATAATTACATTTAAATTGTGCAGAATTGTAATGCTTGGCTTGCACTGGGCATTGCAGAACGTATGAGGACAACACACCAACTGGACCACTACTAGCTCCACACTGCATTTCTGCAGCTCATCCCTTTGTATTTCTACACTTAATTTAACAGCAGGGCTCAAGTAATACATCATAAAAACACAGTGTATGATCAAGAAGATCTACAATCTGATATGTCTTACTTTACATTTCACTAATCTGGCACTGAAGACAGAAAATACTGAAAAATGCATTAAGAGTAGAGCCATTTAACACCTGCAGACTAATACAGAAAGAATTCTAAACTACACAGCAAACAGTACAATTCTATCTGATCGACACTTCAAGACTATTATCCTAAAAAACCTAGGAGCCCAAGCTCAGCCCATCAACCCCACACACTCACATGCATATCTACACTCACATGCACATATCGAAACACACACACACACACACACACGATACTTTCTTTCCCCATCTTGATTAGATTACAGTAAGAGGGTTGGTGACAGCCTCTGGGCATGCTAGAAGAGTGGTTGATATCTGAGCTCTCCTGCTCAGTCTTCACTCTCAGCCAGTCAAGAGAGCAAGGAGATAATATATCTGAAGAGCTGATGTCACCAACGAAAGCAGCCTTTAAATAATCATGGGAACAAATTTGTCAACACAGGTCTATGCTCACAAAAACACTAAATGGTTTAGAAAGATTTTTTTCTTCCTACACTGCATAGCCACTGAAATATACTCCATGCTAATATGTCTCCAGCCTGCTGGCTGACCCAGGAGATGCTTAAATCCACTTTAAATCAAAGCTGGTCTGTCATTGCACGAGTGTAACAGACTATAAAAGGAATCTCTGATACTTCAATGAAATGAGTGGGAAAGCTCTTCATTAAAAGATGACTAAACACAGATGCAATGATTGCATTCCTTTCGATATAAAACCTCATATCTATCTTTCTGACAAAAAACAGAAGCAGGGCCAAAACAGAAAGGGCTTTGTTCCCATTGTAGCCTCTGACCACCTACCAAGGGTCCTTTAGAGAAGCACTCACCCTAGAATGATCAGGCCACTTCTCCCCCAAGGCTCCACAGGTCTATGGAGACTGTTAGGCCAAACACATCCTGCCCATCTCCTAAGAGATTATCCAACTCAATGAACACATTGAGCACAGAAACACTGGAGGAAACTGGAGCCTGCTATTCAGCTGCATCTAAACCCTAACTCTTCCATTCACACCCACACTAGAAGCGAAGAAGAAATAAGAAGACATGCTGCACTTACTGGCTACTTCCAGTGAGGCATTGTGGCTCACTGCCTCTCCTAGGTAGTTGCGGGCAACGCAGACATAGGAACCTTCATCTGGCTTGCTCCGCCGTCCATGGACGATGCGCAGAAAGAAGAGGGAGCCACTGGGTAACAGCATACGCTGCGAACGGGGATTGTCCCTGTCCGTTTCCACCCGTTCTCCATCCTTGTACCACTCCACTGTTGGGGTTGGCCGCCCCTCTGCTTTACAGTTGAGAGTGGCAGGCTCCCCTTTGGAAACAATCAGGTCAGATGGGTGCTCCACAATCCGGGGTGGGGTGTCCTCTTGGCGCAGACGGGATCCTGAGAAGAAATTACAAAACTGAATGTTTACACCAGGATTTATACCCTTTGAATAGATTTTAAATACCTTACTTAACTCTCTCATATTACATATTACTCATATTATACAAAGGGCCCTGAGGCCTGATGTTGTAAACAGCTGTACCTTATTCTCACTATAAGTAACTGCTAACTGATAATAAGGATCTTTGCTATATCTAGCAGAAATAAATTTACCATTCAGGGCTAGTATTCATTTAAATACTTCAGAGTGCTAACTGTATCTATGTTCATATTCTGGTTTTTGATTATAAGGTCAGAATGTCAACCTATTGTGCCTTTTGTTGCTTTTTGATCAGATCCAGAGACGCAATACTAGAATGAGTAACATACTATCCATACCATGGATACTGATGCTCCACAAGTATGCATCCTCACTCCTGCACAAAATTTACTATATGAGGATCACACTTGCATGCAGACAATATAATTTGAAAGTAATGAATATATTCTTTAAGGTATAATAACAGGTATTGCTTATGCAAGCAATAAAGGCCAAATAAACCACCTATCTGTGAGCAAGTCACCCTTTAATTACATCAACAGCTCATTCAGTAAAGCTTAGCACTGCTCTAGCTATGTGACTCTCTTATTTCTCAGATCAAAGAGCAAAAAAGAAGAAAAAAGGCAACAGTAAACAAGAATATGACACACCTTTAAGGCAAAAGGAAATTAACAGATAAAAGATAAGATACAGATGTATGCATAGCTTAGTGACAAAGCATGAGAAGCAGTACAGATTATACTTTTGAAGAGAGACAGAGCAGCTAACAGCAGTGCCAAGGGGGTTAACACCCCAGTGCTATCTTAGGTCATTACTAGTGCTCTCTCCGACCAGTCAGCTGTGGCTATCAAACCTGCTTTACATGCAAATCAGCTTCCTGTTGTTAATTCCTGAAGGGTGGGACCTTGTGGTAGTGAATGCATTGTGTACCTACACACAATAGGTTGTGTATGTGTGTGTGTGTGTGTGTGTGTGAGAGGCACAGACAAAGAGAGAGAGTTTTTCCCCACTTGCCATATCTCCCAGCATAGGGCCTTTGGATCCCATTCAGCACCAATTAAAGGGAGTCGAGTCTAATTGGAGGCACAGGCCTGCAATTAATTTACCCAGCATCCCATGAACTTGCCACACTGCCTCATTTCTGTGGCCGCCGCCCACCCCCACCCCCCCATTAGCCTAGAAATCTGGTGCTGAGAAGGCATCTTCTTGTGGTTGCCTTATCTTTTAGGTAAAGTCAGCATAATCAATGACAGCTCTGTGGAAAGATTAATCACTTCAGTGCAAATGTGTGGTGTGGTCAGTGAAATATAATTAATCCAGTACCCCAATGAAGGACATCATGATCACGAGCCTTTTCAGGTCATTCCTAAACATTTATGACTTTTTGACTTTTTTTTCAAAGGTTTGGCATGTATCTTCTATAGCTGTTCTTCCATGAATCTGATGCAAACACTGAATGTTCCCTTGAGACTTGATGCAGGCTCCTCTTTTAGCACACAAGTGTCATGCTTATATGCTGCACATGTGTTTTCTAAAACTACTGATCGCAAACTGCAGAGGATGTGTATGGATGAAATTATAATAGAAAAACTAGATACTCTTAATAAGCAACAAAATACTCTGCTGGTTATTTTTTTGGTGAGAAACAATTAAATGATATCCTGTGCTTAAGATGGATGAATACGTCAGATTCAGCGCAATACATTTTAAGTTGTAGAACATCGTATTCAAAATTTATCAGTAGACTAATAACCGCTCTATTTATTTAAATCAGTTTGTGATTACTTAGTGGCAACACAAGTAAGACAAAGTCTCACAAAGGAAGCCTTGCAAATCTGAAAGTGTTTTGGTCCTCTATGTTATTCTACTGATACTCTGTGGGTATGAAAACACATCTGCAAAGATTAAAGCATTTCTGAGATGCAGACAGAAATAGACGGCGAGTTGGAGAGAGCACCACATAAAGCCTTTAGCAAGAATGAATTAGTCTGCCATCTGATGCTGAATAAAGTTTATAATATATATATATAACTGTCCTTCCTGGCTATTGGAGGCGCCTCAACAAGCACTAGGCTAATTAACCCCCATTTGTAACCTGCTCCCATCTTGAGCTTTTGAACCTGCAGACCATATGCTAATGAGGACCAGCCCTTTGGTCAGGCAGCATACTGGAGCTTAGACTTGAACTAACACTCCTCAACATGCTTTCACACACAGACCCCTTACCACTACAGCAACTGCACCACTACCATCACCCCCTTCACCAGACAAGAAAGGCTAATATGTTTTATTAAAGAGGACTTTGAAGAGCTCCGCTGCTATCTGCTCTGCCTGTTCGCTTCCTGATTTAGATAGCTCCTCTCTAATTTGAAACGGTCTCAAGTTTGGGGTTTTATAGGGGAGCCATTAACTATTTAGATGTGGCCTACTGTGAGGAGAGCTGTGCAGCCAGCAGTGCTGTGTTTGATCAGTGTCTGTTTACATGATTACTCTGGATCTGGATGATTAAGATTCAGGCTGGGAATACAATATACAGAAGGTTACAGTATCCTGTTACAGGGAAGCTGCTAAGAATAAGCTGGTAAATAAATATTCATCAACTAGAACTCTAATAAGTGTTTTGTGTGTAATTCCTGGGAGGCTGCATGTGTTTTGAGCAGTTAGTGGGTGCAAGCGCATATCAGTAACACAGTGATATTATGCTTTCCTTATTCCTGATTGAATTCATCGTGTGAATGTGTCTGTGCTGATCCCCACACACTCTTTGAGTTATCTCAGTTATCTCAGCTCCATTACCTTTGCCAGGGAAAAAAGTCATAGGTGGCATTAAAGATTATTCTGCTATGGCACAACACTTTCATGCCCCACTCTTACAGGCACATGCTTTTAGAAAATGGCCAACAAGCTAACTTCATTTCTTCCTTACAGCAGGCACAGAAGTCTAAATCTGAGACAGAACCAAGAGAATAACAGAGAGCACTATTTTGCAGCTCTGTTCACTACTGAACCAAGCTGTTCAGCTCCTTTTCTCGCTTTGAGTCATCTAAGCCTCCATTATTTCAAAGCGCTGCCCTTCCTTCTCCTTTGCTGCTTTCAACCACCCTCTCTCCTAGTTTCTATCCCCCTCTCCCCCGCCTTCTTTGCTTCCAGACAGAAAATGTGAGATGAGCTAATGCAATACACAGCCTCACCAAAGGGAAGCTGGGACTTCTACTGCAAGGATCTGATCGATTTGAGCCTGGGGCAAGATTCTCCTTCTCCCTTAACCCTCTCACTTGCTGGAGCGCTCTATGTTTCTTTTTTCTCATTTACTCGCACACACACACACACACACACACACACACACACACACACACACACACACACACACACACACACACACACACACACAAAGTTAAACTCTGCTTGAGGGAGCCTTTGCGTGCTGTGGAGGTAATTAAAAAAACCTACAATTCTCAGTGACTTTTCTTGCACTGCTAACAGCAATCTCAGTAATGAACAGCAAACCATGAGAGCCCAATTGCAACAACAAGCACACAGAACTGAAGAGCCCCAGAGCCATATCAACAGCCACCAGACAGTGTCCAGACCCAGTGAATGACCCATACAGTGTACAGAGTGTGTAGACCTTGGGGGTGTTTGCCCACTGTGGTATCCACGGCATTTTGCCCCCTCCAATCATTAATAGACTGGGCATGATCACTAGATTTGTGATGGTCAAGAATCCAAGATTATTTGGCTGTCCATTAGATAACAAGGCATATAATGTAGATTAACAAAATATTTTTACTACCAGCTTCATACTGATTCATCTGCATCTTCAGGCAAAACCTGATCTTCACCCAGCAACACAAGTTGATGTACTGTGCATCTGTGCTTGACAAGATAAGCCTGCTTCCTCAATCTGATAAAAAATTATATGCATGAGAGACAGCTTGCTACCTATCATGCAAATATACTGGAACATAATGTGATATGCTGAGCAGGGCCCTTGTACTCCCTTTGGACTTCAATGGGGTTGGAAGTCAGTCAGATTTGAGGATGGTGAAAGAAACTAATGGAAATATTCAAGATTCTTGTTTTACTGTATTAATTGAAATGGTCACGATAATTAGGATCAACAGTTATTAACAACATATATATATAATTTAAGTCAATAACAAGCATTCAACCACCTGTTCAAACAAGGCCTGTGAGTGTTCTTTCACTGTTAGCTAAGACACCAGTTTGCAATGTAGTCCAGTCACTTCATTAATGAACCTGAGGATTGCACGGATTGATCAACATAAAATTTGTGCTTCACATCTCCACCTCTGTCCATATGCATGTTTCCTCTCTCTCTTTTTCTCTCCCACCCATATGAGCTCTTAATGTCTCTCTCTCTCACACAGCCAAGTCATTTGAAAGGGTAAAATAATGAATTAATTTAAATAATAATAAAAGGATAAAAAACAAATAATATCCCCAACGCAAATACTGATGACACATATATCCTGTAAGAAAAGGGAAATATATATTTAAACTCAATTTTATTAACTCACCCTCACTTTTTATTGATCCTATTTCTTCCACATGAGCTGCACTATTAACTGTGTGTAATTTACATACTAACTCCTACAGCTACAAATGGGAGAATTTCACTGACAATGTTTAGTGTAAATGGCCAATACGTCAACTACAAGAAAATACAATAAAATCTTGTTTGTGGTGCTTCAATGTTTACATGTCTGGGAGGCAGCAATCGATCTCACTACTGTGACTGAAGACATTGAAGACACCACTAGAACTACAACCTGGACTCTGAGCAGCCTCAGGACAAGAAAAAAGCCAGACGGGGTCAGCTCTAGAAGAGGCACTGTCATTCTTTAAACACAGCATGTTTGCCCTTTGCAATTAAAAGCTCATGTACCCCCACAGGCAACATGATGTGTACTAACTTTTATTACTAATCACTCTCTGCATGAAGATGGAGGGAAGCAGAAAGGAAGACAAAAAAGAAAACAGACAAGCAATCACCTAGCTGAAGTAATAAGTTCGGGTCCAGTGATTTCCTTAAATGAAAAAATAAATGTGCCTCCGCCTCTCACGGCTCCTGTCCATGACTCCTATTTTGGCAGATTGTGACAAAAGAGGAAAGGAGCCAAGCACCAGCCTTTTACCTCAGAGAAGTCATGGGGGAGAAGGACAGTGAGGCAATGTAGATCTGTAGTCAGTGTGGTCCCCTGATGTACTGAGACAGGATAATGTGTCTACTTCCTTGAATAATAACTTCACAATGCTTGGTCATTCACTTCCATTCTCACTGAGGCAAACAATCCCAGCCTATATTGCATTGCATGTGATTGCTTGAGCAATATTGTAATAAAGTTTAATTTCCTCCATAAAGATGCTCGAGGTCATAGAATCTCATAAAGACAGATGCTAAAATTTGAGACCTGTTTCACCAGCCTGAGCCATATCATCACAGCCCATATCAAATGTCCAGCTGAGCAAACGAAGAGATATGGAATATGGGTACGTGATAAGGAAGACCAAGCACAGTAGGGCACTCCCTATCTACAGTGCCATTAATCTGTGATTAGGGGACTTAAGAGGGATTTATGGCAGAGATAAGAGCAGAGGGCGTGTCCCTTGGGGTAGCCAGGCGGAGGCTGGAGCCACGCCTGCTCGGGACGGTGCCTGCCAATAAATGACTGAAAGAAAAAGAAAAGGCACCCTTTTCTGTTGAATTAGAGAAGATAACGGCAAAAGAGGGCAAAGATAAGCAGGAGAAGCAGAGGTAGACGGAAACAGAGAGAAAAGGCAAAGTACCGTACTCCTACTGATCAGATGACATTAACAGGAAAAGTGAAACTGAATCTTTTACCGTTTCCACATCAGGATCCCACCCTGGAAGGCGGCGCATGAATGACTTTGCCAGTTGCATCAGATCAGACCTGTTTTTAATGTTACACAAGGCTATCACTTACACTCCTAAGAGGCAGGATTAGAGCCCTGTGTGTGAGTGTGTGTGGGGACCCAGAGGTGGGGATATGGAGGGGGATGATGGATATCTTTATGGCCTCTTTCTTTCCTCATCTCTTTGTCTCCGTTTACCAAACACAACGGAGTATAGTTACCTCGCTGATACTTCAACAGCACTTGAGAGCAGATAAATATTAAAAATTAGTACCATCATCCAATTTTGTGCTGTTTTAATTAAAGAACACCTGACTCGCACTACCTGAGAGGTTTTAAACAACACTGTGGCCCAACACGACACTATTTGACTGTTTATCTGTAAGTCTACATGCTCAGAGATGACTACAATGCTCCTATTGATATCTGAATGCACTGTGGCTTCTGCAGACTGAAACGCAAACATGACACAAAGCTCCTTTGTTATTATTAAGGCCAAGACATTGAACAAGGTCATGACCACAGTCAGATTTATTCAATCATTACAATAATAATTAAATTAATTTCAAACGATAGAATGGCTGATACAGAGGAAAGGTAACACTGGTTAAAAGTAAGACCAAGCGTCTCATTATTATCACTGTTTTTGTCTTTGATCATCCTAATAGTCTTTTGTCATATAAAGGGTGACAAATCTGCGAACAGTACCATAAACAAGCAGCACACCCTCTTGTGTCTACAGGACCACAAGTTACCAGCATAAGCTCTGGGGCTTTAGTATAATCACAATTGCTCATCAGGATGGGATTCAACAAACGCCCCATCGGCCCAGAGCAGCAGCCCCAGGTCCTGGCTCTGTCAGCTGGGGACCACATCCTTGGCTGTCCCCTGGCAATGCAGGCCAGGCCGGGAATGAGACAGCCCCAGAAGAGTGCTCCTTTGGGACGCTGGGGTCCATCCTGCTCTGGGGCCCCCCGTCTGAAGCTATGACAATAGGAGCAGTATTTCCACTTCTGCTCCAGGCATTTCCCAAATGCGCCTGACACATTTGGAAAACACCAGGCATGATCCCAAGTCTGATAAAGAAGTGTTGATGCTCATGAAACACCTCTTAAATCAACTAACGACAACAAGGAAATCTTTGTTTCGTCTGTCTCTAAAAACTCTTTGTTTTTTTTCTGTAAGCTCATGGATAAAAGTTTTGGAAGGAAACTCCATATACAAAGGTGGTTTATTTATTAATAATACAAATAAAGCTTTCTTCTCGCAATTTAAATAGCCATAGTATGTTATGTTATATATCGTCAACAACTTAACAACAGGGAGTAACTGTGAAAAGACAAGACGAGGGGAAAAGCGCTATACAATAATGAATTTCAACATAAACCCAAGGGACACAATTGTGGATGAGTTGGACTTCCTCCTGATGCCAAGCTGCTCCAGTGAGCGTCATTAGACACAAATAAAAGCTGTCAAACTCTGCAGAAGGCCACGAGGGCACAATTCATTCCTGCAGGATAAATGTAGTTCCTATGCTTTATTATATCCATTCGCTCAGACAAGGAGGAAATCTGTAGTGGAAAAGACTGGAATGCTTGTTAGGAAGCTGCCTGTCATATTGGCTTTAGATACCATGCAGGCAAATGGGCTGAGCAGAGCAGGATGGATGCAAAGAGTCAGTCGGTCTTTAAGCGTATATGTCAGACTGTCTAGTATCTATCTATCTATCTATCTATCTATCAATCCATTCATGGTGTGCATGTGTGTGTGACTTTGAGCAGGCTCACAGACTCCTGCAGTCGACCCTGCATATTCACAGAAAAGATCTAAGAAGAAAAGCCAGCCTGCATTTCTCATGAAAGTACTCCAACACGGGTGTCAGGGATGTCATTCCTTCAGAAGAGCAGAGATCCCAGGAAAAGAGCTGTAATTAATATGTGACAGGCTCAGACCCTCTATTAGACGGCATCTGTATGCGACGCAGTCAAGGTCCGGAGCATGGGAGGGATTACGGAAAAAAGAAACGCAAGGGAGTATGAGTGGGCAATTACTTCTTGTTTTTGTTTTCCAGCATTGCCTGTTTTTAATGAGGTTTGACCAGTGCGTTCTCAGTGATACATCAAAGCAGCCTGCAACAGCAGGATAGCAGAAGCAAGGGTAATTGAATATGCTGGTACATTTATTTCCCAACAGGGGACGGCGGGTGTCTCGCTGCTAACTTCTTGCATGAGCTCCTGGACTTGAAATCCTCAAGAGTTTAATAAATTGGATTCCAGCAAAAGCATTCTTTAGTATTTAAAAAACCAAATGTATAATTGAAAGCACAGATTATGAACATGCTTTTAATATATGTATGGTTATATTGCACACTATGTGGTGCAATAATAGTTGAATGTGAACACTGCTGCAGGGTTAATGTAAACAAAACAGCATGCTTAATTTAATTCAAAATCTGCTGTCTGCTCAGTTTTGTGTTTATGCCAATGTGGTGCAGTGGTCTGCTCTTTCCAAGGTGACTCTCTGGAGTTGATTTCTGTTCCTGGGACTGGCCATAAGGGGACTGGTATAGGTGGAAAGGGGTTAGAAAGGCAAGGGGAGGGGCTGGTGAGCAGTGAGGAGGAGGAAGGACCAGCACACTCAGCTGGCACAGTCCAGTCACAGGGAGTATGGCATTTGGGCTCCTTGCCAAGAAAAAGAGCAGCTCTGAAGAGATGCCAAAGTGAATCTGTGCAGGCATGGCCAAAAAGCACCTAATGCTTTTTAAATGTTATTTAGTTGATGGCAGCGGCTGATACAGGCCCACTGTTGGACCAGTGTTATATTACAGTCCCTGAGAGCAGAGCTGATGACCTTATGTAGGCTATTCTAAATGTTCGGCCAAACACATTCACAGGCAAATCTCAGACAGCTGGGTGTTGAAAGGGAATTTCAGTTACAGCATTCAGACGAGGGTACGACGGTAATGTCTAAGTGCAGAAACCTGGCACATTTCCCTATGGTGCCCTTTAGGTTAAAAGGGTAAGCATAGAGCACATAGCATTGAACTGTCAATGTGAGAAAGCTTGTGCATGTGCATGCATATACGTGAAAGTTGTTCATACACTGTAGCTGTGGATTCAAGGTATTATTAAAGTGAAACGTGGCTCCCAGAGGCATAGCGTAGGTTAAGACTCAGTGGAGCCAGTTTCTCATGTGGCAGGATCCCAGAGACACCAGCACGAGCCTGCTGAGTGGGGCATGGCCTGAGTCCAAATGGACTACAAATGGAACACAAATCGCCCCAAACTGTTCAAAACCTGGCCTGGAAAAATGAGAGTGGGATGTAAGGCATGCTATGTGATGCACAGTAAATATTTGGTCAAAATTAATGAAGGGGCAAAGTCTGCCAGGGAGCCTTTTTCAAGATGTCCATGGAGGGGAGACTGTGCCCAGTCTGGCATTAAAATTAAATTTCCTTCTGCAGACAACTGCTCACTGGCCTGTCTGCTTTCCAGCACCCACTTACCACGTCCTCTCCTCAAAACACACACCAACTGTCCAGGTACACACTGTTTCTGATCAAATACTGTTTTCTTTTCATGCTATAACAAAACATGACTTGATCATAAATGTATCCCAGTTCCTTAATTCCCATCTGTCCCAGTTTTCTACACCTGCCAGTAGAAATACTGTCTGAAAAAAAAACTGTCTTCTTCCAGAGTTGGAGACGGAGGGCGAAATCAGATCTGTGCAAGACAGCTGTGATGACAAATGCAAGAGACAAAATATCCCTATCACCAACAGCCTTTTCAAACTGTTTTGTAAGCAGAAACAACCACCCGGAGGATATCTTTTCTTCTTTCCTCTGACACTGTGTTACATTGATTTTTCCACTGTCTCTCTTAAAAAATGATCTGGGATGCAGCTAATTCTATATATGGTTTGAAAAGCATCATTTATGCTTTATTAGTACCTTCAAGAGCGGTGTAGTCTGCCATTGCATACTAAAAGGGAGGAAATATAACATGAGTACAAATACAAAGCCCATGTGTGCAAGTGGTTTCTGAGTATAAAGCAAATGCAAAAAAAGGAGGCATAAGCTCAATTCAATCAAAATCAAAGAGTAAAGAATACATTTTGAATGACTGTGGTGCTGGCTATCCAAGAAAAGGATGCAAATACACCTCAAGATGTCGAAAAGTTGCTCGTCATTATCATTAAAGCATTAAGCAGAGGTGGAGAATGAAGTGAATACCATGCAGTGAACAGGGGACATAATAAGTGAAGGATAAACACTGGCTGTCAGCACTGAATGTCAGAATCACAACAGTCAAGTAGGACAGCATTTATCACAGGGAACCTTCAGTCATTTTGCAACAATGTCTCCTGAGCCAAAAAAGGTGAGATTGCTGAAGTGCATGTATGGAAATAAAGGTGAGGCTCTAAACCAAAGTGCACTTTTAATAATTTGAACTATGAAGCTTCTGATTAAGACTTGGTGACAGACACGCAGTCAAATGCAAAAGCAACCTTGTGCTTAAAGCCTGAAGAACCTGTCTTTCACCCGATGACTACCATTGTTATTCAATTAGAGCTTTCACTGTATAAGCAAGGAGAAGGGACGTGGGAGGGAGAGAAAGTGAGTGCAGAGGAGGGAGACTGATATGGTCCAAGGAGGACTGATAAATAGCTCTGCAAGTATTTAAAAACTGAAGAGTATAGCTTAAAAGATTTCTATAAAGGTGAGAATCCTGAGGCTCTCCGTACACGTCAAAAGTGTCATTCCCGTTCAAAGGTTAGCATAGCCTTTGCACTTTTTACAAACATAAAGAGGCACCACACACACATTATCAACAGCAAAGGATTTGGGACTGTTTAGGATTATTGTGCTCATTTCAATGGTGACATCAGATTTAAAGAAAATGTCACCAATTTCGGAAAAGTAAGTAAGCCTCATAATAGATCAGGATTAAAGTTAATCTCCCAACTCAGTGAGACTGTGTATCTACAGGCTGGAAATTCACCCAGTTATTTGAATCCTCCTCACTATGGTTACAGCTGAATGGTGGGAGCGGCTCAAAAAGCAGTCCTATAATAATGAATTTCAAGGTCACCTTCTCATTAATTATGTTTTCCAGCACTTCCTCTTAAACAGAGCACACCCCTCCTACTTTTATCACTGTGACAGAATTACCCCCCTGGAGCTCGTACGGAAAGTTACCGATACAGCTCATGATGAGAGTGGATTTTAAAGCTCAATCTCACAATGTGTGAATTGTGCTGTGTAGATTATGTTTCAAGTTTTGAAATCAACTGAAAATAATATTTGACAGAGGGGGAGAACTCTGTCACCAGAGGGAACCTTGATGGTGTAGCTAAGAGGGGGAGGGACCAAAGACATTAATCAACTAATTAGCAGTCTCTCTTTTAACTACTAATTCAATCTATTCCTCTCAGCCTTTTTAATGGTATTTTCCCCTGTCAGTTATAACCAAAGAGAGGTTTAGCATTTCAAAAGTGTATCCAGGCCTTGCAATGAGAGGGTAATAGAATGGTCACAGAGGCTGGGAGGAGGCCTGAGCTCAGGGAGAGAGAAAGAAAAGAAGGATAGTGGGGAAAGGCTGTCTTCAATGCAACCTCTCAGTCTCCCCAGTGGAGAAAATGAAAGGAAGGGAGGTCTGGGCCTTTTTAAAATGCACAAAGTAGAACACCCCACGGTAGCATGTCTTCTCCACCACAGCAAACGCCAGGCCCAGGGCAAGCCTCCTGGGAGTTCCTGAGTATGCAGAATTTAGGTACATGAGGTATGCTACACCAAACCCTCCACACTGACGCTTTGTGCCAGGATCGTTTATTTACTCAGCACTTTCAGAAATTAACCTCACACTTCCCCAGATATTTACCTTTAAAAGAAAAAAAAAATGCCACCAGTGCCCTTGCCTCACAGTTTTTCACCACTATCGCCCTAATCAGCACATTCTATGCCATGAGGGACCAGTAGGAAGGAGCCAGATCAAGAGTATTCCCAGAGCTGGCATATCATGGTATGTTTGACTGCTCCGTCCTCCCCTTCGTCCTCCGTTCTTCGCCGCCCCCCCACCCCCTTCCACACCCTGGGGTAGCCTTTGTGTTGCCGCACACCCCCCTTACACTCCTCACACACACCCTGAGTCCCTTGTGAACCATTCTCCTCCCCTCCTCCATGCCTTACAATCACCCTGTTAAGGCGACACAATGTGGCCTCCCCATCCCCACAGGCTTTTTTCTGCGTGTCGGCCTGCTTTATTTAAGAAGGGCTCTGCACTGACCAGCCACCAAAAAAGGCAAGTCTTAAAAAATTGGGACAAAACAAAAAAATGCGGGGGATGGGTAAGAGGATGAAGAGATTCCTTAAGCTTCCTCTCGCCACTCCACACACACACACACACACACACACACACACACACACTCCCCACCTCTCCTCTCAGTCCTTCCGTTTCGCTCACATCTATATTAGTGGAGTCATGGGGAAACTAATCCACAGCGATGCTCAAGTAAACATGCATATAAAATGTAGAATCAAACGCAGATTAGCGTTACATAATATGCTCATGCATTACTATATCTGTAATACAAACTCTCTGCATTTTTCATAACAGGAAGCAAAGCGTGGCATTTGTGAACCGAGACATAAACCAGACAACACCTTTCAACCTATAGGGACATGTCATTTATAACTTCAGCACAGACTGGCAACAGGGAATGTTTGTCCTCCATGTCGGAACAAGATGCATTTACTATCCTGACTGACCCATGAGTCTAATATCCTGGACACAGCCGACCGCAGACTAAAAAGCTTATATGAAGTTATGTTCCACAGTATTCTTAGTGTAGACGGCTTAACTTTGTCTGGCTATACATTTTTAGAGCTTATACTGACGGACAATTTAACAAAATGATACTTGCTAAGTAAGTCATAACAACATTATCAGCAAGCCATAGGCGTAAGTCTCCCCAGTTTTGACTGTCTAAACTGAAGCCTGGTGAGACATGGCAGTTAATTCCTGTGGAATTTGAAATACCGCGAGGGTGACACACGGGGTATTGGAATGTATTCCAAGTTTTACAGAATTATCTAAATCCTCTGATTCTCTGTGCAGACAGGCGTATCAGTCAAGATGCAGTCACTACGAATTACAAACTGTTGACGTCAGATGGATCTATTAATTAATCCAATTAAGGGGTGCCTTTAGGTCATTAAAGGAAGAGCAGTTGAGGGTAAAGCAGATCATTAAGAGTCTCCGCCTAATTATTTGCCCTGAAACAAACTGATTTGAAATGTTTATACAGTCAGTCATTAACGACTTAGTCCCAGTTCTCATGAGCAGGAAGAGGACACGGGCTGCCCTCCCACATTCCTCCATGTGGTTTCACTAAGCCAAAGTCGACCTAATCCTGGATCTTAGGGTGTAAAACCCTGCTTGATTTGGATTAGGATCAGATTAATGTGTATTAGAGGAAATTATAGAGATATAGCTTTATGGACAATGTCACCTCACATAGGTGTGAGATTTGTCAACTCAGGGAAAGAGGCAACACAACAGAACAGAGACTCTCCTCCTTTAAGATTCTCAAGTCACCTCACACAGCACCAGTTCAGAGGGTTAAACTGTGAATAACAACATTATTTTTGGGCTACTTGGAATACCAGATACCTTATTTCACAAAACTGATAAAAATAAGTCAGTAACTGCGGAAGATGATGAAGGGAGGGGTTGGCTTTAATGAGTATGTTTCCAGGCTGTGTGAAAGGTAATCGTAAGGAGACAGGAGACAAAGATGGGTCTCACCTGTGCTCTCTGGCCATTAATTGGCCCTGCAGCCTGCTGTGTCCTGTCACATCGTCATGATGTAGGAGGTGGAGGGGCTCTGCAATTTATCAGCACTTACGAGTCAATTTGTCAAGACCTCAACGGCTAGGTGCTGCTGGGGCTGGGCCTGATTACCAGGGCACCACTCCCACAGCCCATATTTTTATCGACACTAGCACATACACTTCTACAAACTGCTATGCTTGGATAGAATCATCCAAAGAGCTTGCAACACATGGATGCATATTTTTTTTAGAAAAGAGGTCTGACATTTGCAGTGAAATTAGATCCCGCCTGTTACTATAAACCATTTTAACAGCCCCTATCTCCCCAAAGTAATCCAGAGTGTGAAAAGTCACCTCTTGCCCTCATCTGAATGGTACCTCAGAGGTGAGCAAAAGGTCTGACGAGCACTTGGAGAGGAGATAACAACGGTTTAGAGTATGGCAGGAGGACAGATCGCCTGATAACAGGGTGAGACACGATAGATGGAGGTATCAATTTACAACCTTCAGACAGGGAAAGGCAGCAATAGGCAAGTCACCAAGAATCTGACAAGGGGCAAAGGTCATCTCTCTCCCTGTATTATATATATACAAATAGTATAAAATTATTTTCCTTCAACCAGGCCAGCAATGTGAAAATAATCTTAATATTATCCACATTTATGTTACTAAACACCATTAAGAATTTACTATAAGGAGATCTGATACTTTCCCTGCACTAGAATGAAGTTGTTAATTCTCCAATTAGCAGCAAATATGATTTTTTTTTTTTTTCCTGGCAAGTGGCGTGTAATCCAATTTTCCTGACACTAGTGTCTAATCCAAGACCAATCCTTTGAGTATCTGCTGTCCAGGCCATCTCTATTAGCAGGCCCTATTCTCACGCCTCTCACCAGAAAACATCCCCAGACATCTCCACAGCTCGGCGTAATTGGAAACCCTGGTGTCTGGTGGTCTTTCTCACAGGACCGGACCATTAGCGGCTCAAACCAGGCTCAGGATCTGGCCGAGGGTGGAGCACACTGAGCCACCACCTAGCCTTAAACGCTCACCTCTGACCCTACTTCCTGTTTAGGTGCTACAGTGTTTCCTCAAACGACTGCGGTGTCACAGGCTTTCCCAATCACCACATCTCTGCCTCTTCACAGAAAACAAAGACCCAATTCAGGAAATGAATCAGAAAACATGATTAACATGTGAATGCGGATGATGAAATTCTGCAGAAACACACTTCCTCAAAAACTTGACAAACATGCCGAGCCACATAATTAAGATTTTTCACTTTGAGAATGACTGAAATCCCTCATGCAGATGGACTTTTAGGGACATCTAGAAAAAGACAGAGTTGCGACAAGTAAGCAACCAAATGGCTTCTTGAGTTTAAATGTTAAAACTCATGCGCTTTTACTTTGGGAATTATATAGGTGTGTTTACGCTACAAGAAACAGTAGATGGCCTGGTACAGGAGGTTTATTAGGAGTATTATATAAATAAATGAACTACCTTATGAATGATTTTTGTCTCAAACTGTTCTCTTTTTTTGAATACAGATTTTGCACAAAGTCTTCCTTTGTGGAAAATTCCCCACAAGCTCCCATTCAGGATGCACTTTTCCTAATGTCTTCTAATGGGGTAGCAGGCATTTGCTTCCATAAAACTCAGAATCAACTGACCTGGAAAACCACAGCTATAATGGTCCAGGACCTCTATAGAGACCTCCATGTGATGGGTGAGAAGGAATAATGCGTAATATATTAAGAAAAAATACAACTGGACTGGAAGACAAAGACAGCTGAAGCCAATCTGTTGAAGCTCTGCATAAACTGCATAAATACCAGAAAGCTGAATTAGCACAACAAGAAAAAAATACAAGGGCAGGCATTTGATCTGCTGCAGATTTCCATTTTAAATACATAAATAAAATGTTGTACTCAGCAGTAATAAGCAGAATCACAACATACATGGAAACATAGAGTCCGCAGGGGCTCGAGCCGTCTGCATGAAGGATGATAGCTGCTCTCTGCACTCATCTCACATGGCTTCAGCACTTTGCGTATGACTTTTTGTGCACTCAGCTCTTAAAAGTTAGATGACCCCTTTACCCTGACAGATTTTAGAAATTGCACTGCTGTGTGTGTCAACGTTGACTTCTTCGTTTCAAAGCATGAAGCTCAAAATGCACCAGAGGCATCACACCAAGGCCTAAAACAAACTGTTTGACAAAAGTCCAATGTTCAAAATGGGTTTTCTTGTGGTTGGGAAAGTATGTGTCTACATTTGCTCTGCCACAACCCAACTATTTTTCATTGAGGGGCCAAAATGCATTTGGTCATACATTTTGATACCTTATTGAATGATTTGAAGTGTACTGTAGCCTAACAGAATGACTATAAAGCCTGTGGCTTCACATGTAATTAACAACCCTTTTTTTTTGTCCTGACTTTTTTTTAAATAAAAAGCAAACAAATGTAATCTGAATAATGATCACCGGCTTACCTGAGCACACATGGAGAATTCCTAACAGAAATACAAATCCAATAGAAGTTGAAGACATAATTCAACGTCTCTCTATGAGAAATGTGCTTGTGTAATCCAAATTATTCAAAAAGCAATTTAGGCATCCACTCCTTCATGTCAAACTGCAAAACAAAATCTCAGAAGCCACAGTTTGAAAATGTTCCAGCCAGAGTTTGGTTTCTGAGTACAAACAGCAGTATGTAACAGTACGAAAGCAGTTTATCAAGAGCTCGCTTCTTGTTATGGTCGAAAAGACGGCTTCAAAAGATGGGAAAAAATATACAAAACAGTCCCAAACAGCACGAAATCTCAACACATGCACCGTTTCAGTAGTTCAGCTGAACTCAATGATGGCATGTATTAGAAATGTAAGGAAAAAAATCTGATCTGCAGAGAAGTAGGGGAGCTCTGTCCTTTCACTGAATTCATCCCGTTACTGCCGTGCGCTCAGAGCAGTTAGGCGATCTCATTCAAATCATTTAGTTCCTTTGTGCAAAAAAAAAGGTCAAATGAAGAAATCCGTCGTGACTTAAAGTTGAGAGAAAAGTGAGTAAAATAACGCGAGCGGTCGCTGTAGTCCTCGCTAAAAGGCTCTGTCCTTGCAGTCACATTATTTCAGTCCAATTCAGAATCTGTCACTTGAGATCGGAAACTTCGCGAGTTAGTCCTGTCCTCCCTCATCCACTGGATCCAGACGGAAGATCAGTGCAACTTTTCCATCACTTTTCCCCCGTTTCTCCTGTGCTGCAACTGCGCTCGACCGTCGTGCAAGTCGCACACCCCGAACATCAGGCGTCAGGGGGGGGAATACGGATTCATATTCACAGCATTTCATTCAAGGAAAGCGGAATGCCTCGTCAATTGGTACGCGCCTTTCTACCCCCTCCATAGACCCAACAATGTTTCCCAGAGAAGAAATTTAACCTCTTCCCGCCTGGATCCCACCGAGCAGCGCGGTTACACGGCGCACACTGGCAGGCTACTGTATTTTCTTTAACTAAGTCCAACAATAAGAGAAAGCTTATAAAACTATTCGGACATGTTGTTTTTATTCCTTCTGCGGTTCATGACTAAAAACATATGTAACCACCAAATTTCATTAATATGCCTAAGGGGACTAAACAGAATGCTTTTGGAACTCAATAGCCTGGTTATTATATAAAGGTTCTGAAATACTTTAAGGTTTTGTTTTGTCTCCTGTGGTTTCAGAGTCCATTACTGCAAATTTATGAACAATATTAGCTAGTGAATTATAGTTTTTATCCTTCTGAAATGTATTACAGGATGAAACTCATGAGAGGTACAAACATGATATATTGCATAGGTGGACTAATTTTATTTGAACACATTTTGTTTTAAATGTAAAACCTTAAACCTCTATATGCAGGCCTTTATTGCCCACACTGGAATGAGAACTTAATTCTGATTCTGTAAGATAACCATATAATTGTATGTAAATGTGAGTCAAAAGAAGCAACCAAAAGTCAATGCTCATCAGTGCACTATGACAGCATATGGTAAACTCAAATCTGCACTGACGATCTTTCTGCTCATCCGTGTCCCCAATTTAACATTTTCCCCCAATGTGACATAAACTTGGGACTCACCCACACAAGAAATATGTTTCTCATCTCATTTCAGTTCAGACTTCAGTGAACCAGACTTTCTCTGCAGTGGTGTGATAAATTTAGCCAAGAGCTTGCTTTTTCTTTGAACCTTTTAGTCACGACCAACTTTAAACACAGAGCATAGCTTTTAGATCTGGAAAGTATCAGTTAGAACTATATATGTAAGTTATCTTGCTTTAAATGATGTCAAATGACTAAAAAAAAAAGAAGTGGAGCTGAAAGACCTTCACATTTCCACAGTTCTCAGCTCAGCTCAAAACGTCTACGTTGGCTCCACTGAATATTTGTAACTAAACAGCGCCCTCCAGTGAAGGCTGCCCGAACCTGTTTTCATCAAGAACGTGTTAGTTGACGCTTCAAGTTCAGATGTTCCAAATACTTAAATGAAGATTCAGTTTTGTATGCTGACCAGTGGAGAATCATTACATTTATTCTTTGATGACACTCATTTACAGTGAAAGGCATAATGAGTTTGACTAATCAGTGCTGAATGAAGGTTCTTTTTTCTTCATTTTTACTTCTAATTAGATGCAATATTCATTTTCACCGGAGTGAAATTTACCTCTCTAAGCTTTTTTCAACAGAACCACAACAAGACTCCATTTCGCACATTTTACAGTAAAAAGTACAAATGCACAGATTTCAAACACGATAATTAAACAAACACAATCAATCATATTCTCACACATATGAAAACGTCAAGATTTGCATCTTATCAATAGTCGGTAAAGAGGTTGATCATCAAAATCATGCTGTTAATCAACAGTCATGCAGCTGTTTGCCCCCAAAACTTAAATCTATGTTAACCTTTGGGTCCCCTTCAGTGACCTTTGCATGTCTTTATACACACGTTTGAGACAATTCTGTATGCTGAATGTTACCCAACTGACATATTTAAAAGTCTTCTCTGAGCATGTTTTCATTTCTCATTCATCAATGTGTGTATTTTATTGAAGTTTTACACACTCCATTCTCACTTGCTTCTCATGCGCCCTGTTTTCCTGAAAGCTCTGAAGCCCTGGATTGGTGAAGTGGCTGTTCACCTGAATACCACAGACTGAATAGTAAAATTTCCTCCAGCCAGCAGCAGGGAACTGTAACATAGAAACAATTATGAGCAAACACCTCACTTAGACCCACCAGGGAAGGGGAAGTGGGGGTGTCTGGAAGGGCTGATTGCTACAAGAGGATGTGAGTATTTCAGATTTTTGATGTAGCCCAGCAAAGGAAAAAAAAAATGCCCAAAAAAAAGGTGGCTCACAAAACAGACACTGTTATCATGGATCACCGGTGCTCTTCCCTCTCTGTTACTCACATTGACTGCAAATTACAGAATATTATGAAAGGAATGTGCAACATGTAGAGAAAGACCCTGATAATTGTTATTTTACTGGTATAATTGCACTGTTGGATTTCAAAGAACATCCACATCCTAAAAATATCCATATGCTTAGACTATTCTGCCCATAGACCCACCTGAATCAATCACCACAGTTTCACAGTATAATGTTGCATCAAATCTTTTTGTATTCAGGTTTGATCTCACTTTTCTCTGTGGTTGTCAAAAGAAGAAAAAAATCTCACACTATGTATAAGGCTGTCTGTCCTCTCTCTTCCCCTCCCTTGCAAGGAAAAATGACATATTGTCCGGGCAGTGATTGCAGCTGAGACCATGGAGAGCTTTTAACACTACAGCCAGGAAGGTATAAGGTGCAAAAGGATGAAAAACTTCCTTAGACTGCAATGCGCTCCAAGGCTCTAATGCTTTAACAACCACTCAAAAGAACCAAAACAAGTTTGCAATTTTTCAAAGAGTTGATGAGTCAGTACTTTTTGGATGACACTTACGCAATATAGCACTCTTTGTACTTACTGTGAAAGACGTGGTAACATTTGTGTGGTTTGCTTTGGGAGTGCCTCAAAGTCTGGTGGTTTTGGTGTAGTCCAACATTATTAGGCAGACGTTTGCACCAGTGAAACTTCTGTAACCCAACAAGGCGATGGGCCCCGTGCAGACCCTTATGGTCTTTAGGAACTCCCAGCATGACCAGCATGGCAAACAGCACTACCAGCGAACACACAATCTGCATGGCGATGTGTGTGAACAACACAGGGCCAGTAGATGTGCATTTAACTATCTTACAAACTTGCTAGCTCAGTGGCTTCAAACCAGTATTCCTTGAAATGTGTCAAAAAAAAAATCCAGTCCAAAGATGTTCTCGAAAACAGCAACAAACTGCAAACACTGCTGCACTTCCCACCAAGAGTCCTTCATGCTGCTACTCTTGAGATCCGCCAAATACATAAACCCCTGCAGTCTTGGCCAGTCTCCTAAATCCAGAGACAATGTTTCCCTCCAGAGTACGAGGGGATCTTAATGAGGGCTACTCCATATACAATGTGCATGGTGAAGTTCACTCCCCTCTCCGTCTCACCATCTAATCGCTCAATGGAAGGACTGTCTCTCATCTTCCCGGCCTTTTTATCTCTGAAATTTCTCCTTTTAATATTCAAAAGGAGTTTGTGGACGTTCCATCTTTTCTTATGATGTTTCTATGCATGCAGCAGGACGGGGGATCCTGTAGGCTACACGCTGTGTCCCTTTTCAGTTGGGTTGGACTCCTCACAAATCCCAAGCCCCCTCAGCATAGAGGTGATGGGGTGACACACAGGCGGGGTAAGCTAAAGGACCCATATTCCCCTTTCCCTAACTAAGACTATTTAATGGCTTTCATTCCCATCTCACCCAGAGCACCAAACAAGATGGCGTAAAACAAAACCTTTCCTCGTTGAAAAGATAACCCCTGTTGAGAGGCTAACAAAAAACTCTTTCTCAACAGACGGAAAAGTAAGAACACATTTCTATCCCAAGAAAAACTGATGCAATTTGGAATTTCACACCTCCCGAATATGCTAGGAAGTAAACAGAAACTTGTCAGAGTTGCAGCGAGAGTCACCTTGGGCAAAATGTGGCAGTCAGGTACAGTATGTTTGAGCTCCCTTCACAGGCACTTTAGTTCGATGGTCACCTCACTGGCCTTTTTTCATTCATGTCTTGTCCTTGAGGAGCCATCCCTTTATTTATTCATGGTGTGCTCCTTTTCTTTTTTATAAGACAGCAATGGGTAGCAAGCCTCCAAGGTGTTTTGAAAAGATAAACATGAATAACATGATGTAAAGTGTTTGATTGAGCTTCTTTAGCATTTTTCAGGGCAATCTCTCAGTGGCTGCAGGGTAACTTGTCCTGTTTCAGGATTTCTGTTATGATCCAGTTAAACAAATAGTCCAACACAAATCAAAAGCAGCATCTAGGATGGTGTCAGGTTATTGCCCTCTAACAAGATAGGGCAAGACTCTCAGGACTGCATCACGCTCATGAAGAGACTTGAAGATGTGTGGAGTGGATGAGGAAACTGGATAAAAGTCTGTCTCTATCTCCTCAATAACCTTAATGGAAGACCAAAGTCTTAAAATGGAGGAGTGTTAGCATATGGAATTCCATTTACTCAACTGAGCCAACATTTATCCAAATCTTGCAACATATGGAAATCTCCTTTTTATAAAACTTCCTGCAAGAAGTAACTTGCATAATGGATATGTGTGGGCTTGCAAGGAGAAGTCTCACAGCTAAGTCATGGCACTCTTGGATGATTTTCAGGTGGGAGATGGTTGACATGGGACCAACAGAGACTGAGGGGAATGGGTGAGAGACAACATGTGAAGTGAAGCAGGAGGGGTGGAAAGATGACCTGGACTCCCGGGGAATTTAGATCATATTGGTGTTACTGCGTCACTGCTTAAAGGGGAAACAAATCATTTCTGATTGGTTGCTTCGGGAATGGTGACGCTCCAGGAGCACAGGCCATAATACAACTAACCGCACAAGCTCCTGTCATCATAAGAACGTATTTTACTTTGAAAAGTATGAAGAGCCTAAAATAATATGGGCTGAAGCTTAAATATAATTCAAGGCCAAAAGATGGGGTTAAATTCAAATAAGAGCTGACTGGTCAGACAAAAACCAGCAATTGATAGACCTTGATGCATATCAGCCAAGAGTGAAAGTGAAGCACTAAGTGCAGTCTTGTCATATTTCTGGAGGAGCTACGACAGAAACCTCTGTGATTGTCAGGCCATTTCCTCCTGCCTGCCCACTGTGGACAATACTCTGGCCCTTCAGCTCTACCCAAGAGCCCAAGAATGTGTAATACTGGGCTCCATCCCAGAATAAATACAGTTAACCCACTGAAATGAACCCCAGAAACAAGCCAAAAAGTCTTTTAAAAACTGGACAAGACTAAAAATGACTTGTCACTATTATATTGAGAGTTTGCCAGAGGGCAGAGAATGGCACAGGGATACAAAAAATGCAAAGCAGAGTGTAACAAAACATAAACAGAAGAGTGAGAACATTCTTCTTGTCACTATAGCCTCTCTGTTCAGCTTTCAGACATGATAGAAAAGACAGGGGTCCAGTGAAAGAAAATGACAGAGAACTAAACAAATCTGTTTCTGTTCAAGGAATGCCCCCATGCATGACGCTGCTGCAAGAAATGTGAGGCAAAGAGGAGGAGGAGGAGGAGGAGGAGGGTGGGTAGACACTGAGGAGAAAGAAATGGTGGGGTGGGGGGGGCTTCACAGGATGCCGCGACGAGGTTTGGAGCACAAAGCAGGATGAGGCGATAAACAGGCTGTTTCTTTTCCGCTTGCCTGCGCACACTGAATCCCTCTTTCCCTGTGTCTTTTAATGGGCCTCACATTAGCATCTGTTTAGCGTCAGCCTCGACATGGCCTGTGGAGGCTGATTAAAATAACCCAGCTATCACATAACATCCTGGCAACAACATCAAAATACAGTCAGAAGTTGGAATATTCGCAGCAACAGACGTTCAGGAAGTTAGCATGACTGTTATGTACTTCTGTTGTCAGAAAAATATTTATTAGCTGCTTGTGTACCAACTCTCTTTCTGTGAGATGATGTTCCATATGGAAAGATCATAAGTTTATTCTTAGTAACAACTATTCAACATTAAGACTACTATACAATACTTCAGCGCTGCCACGCAATTTGTAAAATTCCACGCCCGACTGCACCAGCATAACAGGAAGATAAGATTTAATCACAATTAGACAATATTAAAGTATCTGTGACTCGTTGAATTGCTCTCCTTTTCATCAAACTCAGCTTGTTGAGTGACCTACGTTTCATTCCTTCCCTTACAGAAATGCATAAAGACAGATACGAACAGCATTGCGTTTCATGCTTAGCTGGCTTAATTGGTTTGGAGACAGGAGAAATTTAATAACTGACAGTGGGGCTCAGGGTAACTGGGCCAGGAGATTCCTTTGTTCTTATCACTGCCGAGCCTCGGCCAATCACATGGCAGTGAGATGCAGAGCAACAATCCGAGCATTCTTAAAGTGGAAACATAAACAGCAATTTCTCAGTCAAATCCGTGGGTGTACGAAGCACTGAAACCAGGGTCTGGGGGTCCTCCCAGGGTAGATGTAATTTCCTGTCTTCTGGTGTATTTTAACGGGTGGTTTTATACTTACTAGCACGACAAAAATTATGGGTACATCTTGTAATTTCATCCAGATGAGGTGGCAGGCCCCCGATCACATATTTGAAGATATTAAAAATCTAAAAGTACAGAAACAGATTTGGTGACTAACCCAGAGCAATTTTAATAATAGTTGCTTATTGTTTATTTAACCTCTTTAAATTCATCAAATCAATGAATCTTCAATCATTTCTACCACTATGAAGTGGGGATCTTATTAGCCAGTTATTTCAGTGGCTTTATTTACACACACACATAACACTGTTAGTTAAAAGACCTCTCCATAAAAATGTAGGGCATCATTGATTCATTCTTAAGTTCTTTAATATCTTAAAATGTGTGATCTGGGGCCAGTGAAATTGATGATGAAATTACAAAATTTATCCATAATTTCTCTCCAGATAAACATATCAATTCACCTGTTAAGAGTCACTAGGGTACAGGGATAAATTAAATCATATCTATGTTTTCACAAATTTTCTCAGATTCATATCAGATAGCCTAATGCACATTTTGAATATTCCCAACACTTATGGTTTAGAGGGTGTGAAATGGTGTGATGTACGTACAAAATGTCATGGCAATCAACCAGGCTGACACTGTCATCCCTAGAGCCACAATATTCCTGTGGCTAAAAAGTGCCTAGACCAAAAAGAAAAAAAAAAGAAAAGGGTTTTCTGGCCTAGATAAACTTTCCTAATTCAAATGATTTGGTATTCAAGTCTACATAGTCTTATTACTGAAATCAATCAAAGTAGTAAAAACACAAATTGTTCTTTCAGTATTTTAGACAAACCTCAACTGCAAACCCAAAGTGCCACAGAGCTGAGAACTGATGGGACATTAATATTTTTTCTCAAAATGATTTCTCTCAGGATCTTTCCAGAACTGTATTTAGAATATCATTCGGCAGCAGTTGTGGTTTTGATGGGGACTTAGAGCCAACACCAGTGACTGATCTCTCTCTGAAGACCCTGAGGAGAAAAAAAAAAAAAAAAAAGCAAAGACACTGCTCATGCTCAAAGAATTCCCCGTCCCTCAAATAAAAAGCCTATTCTTTCTCTTTCCCTGGTGCGATCAGCTGCCAAAACAAACTGGCGCTGTGATGAATATAATAAATATGATCGATGGGATATCTGGCGCTGCTGACCTCACACCACGTGCCAGAGTCCAGGGAGCAGGTGCTGCTCAGATTTACAGCACCCCCACCCCCATCTTATGATATTCTCCTCTCTCTCTCACACACAGATACTGAGCCCTGCTGAGACACAGCCACACCGCTGCGTCTCCACAGCCTCCTACGGGTCATACTGAATTTGAGAAATAAGCCTAATATTGGCTCTGGCTGAGCTTCCTGTGCAACATGACTATGCATGAATCATATGACCACTAATGAATCCAGTGAATCATCAAGTGGTCAGCCATGGCAGAGAGTTATTAGACTCATTTCTGTTAGGAGTACACAGGGCTGCCAGTGAGGTAGAGAAGCACTCCTGATGTGTTTACTCATAAAGGAGGCTAATTGATCAGAAGGCAAAGGCTACTAGAAGTGAACATGTAAACTATGTACAGTACAACATTTATTAGAAATGATAGCAAAGACGCTACCACGGGAGTATCATTTAGAAAAGCTTGAATTTATGAGGAACATACAGCAGTGTTGAAATGATTATTACCAGCATCTCCAATGAATTATGTCTATTGTCATTTTAACAAGTGGATTATAACATGTAGTAGTACTTGGTGTCGTTAATGTGTGTTTAAAACAATTAAAAACAGTCAATAAATTATCAGGACTGTACTGACAGTGCACAATTTTTAATATACTATGTAGACAAAAGTAACACCTTCGGCTGATATTCAGGGTTTGAGCTGGGCCCCTTTGCTCCTGTGAAGGGAAATCTTTATGCTTCAGCACATCAAGACATTTTGAACAATGATATGTATCTATGAAGATTCTCAGCCATTCGGGTGATGGTCAAGGTTGGAGAGTCCTGGCAACAGGACGTGAAGTTTTCTAGAAGACATTTCGCCTCTCATCCAAGAAGCTTCTTCATTTCTAACCGATGGTGGGGAGTACTGGAATTTTTATAATGTGGGTGTGGCAAAGGCATTGGAGAATGAAGGTGCTTCAGGTCACTCCTATTGAGTGGGCCATTAGGGTCACCTGGGGAAGTGTTAATGGTCGTGAGAGGGTTCTGATGGGTCATCTGATGGGTCGAAATGTCTTCTAGAAAACTTCACATCCAGTTGCCTAACGGAACTCTCCAATGTTAACAATGATATGCGTCCAACTTTGTGGCTACAGTGTGGGGAAGGTCCTTTTCTATTCCAGCATGACTGTGCCTGTCTTTTCACTGTGTCTGTGTAAAGTAACGTATTCATAATGTCACAACCATCTCTTTTGCAAAGGTGGTGTCTTGGGGACAGTGCATCATGTGATGTCGTGTGCGGCCGCTACACCACGCTCCTGAACAGATTGTATTGACATTATTCTTGCTGTAAAGAAATGTGGATGCTTGTGAGCACTTCATGGCAGATACAACAAAATGATTTGGAATCCAAGCAGATCATCACAGTCTATTTTTAAATGTGTCAGGTCTATGAAAATAGCAATATTATTTAATTAATAAAAAATTACCAGCAACATACTGCAGATGTGTAACTCTGGTATCCTCTGTTTGGACTTGTCAATGTTATAAAAGCTTTTGGAACTGCTAACCCCTGTAAAGTCAGAGGAGCCAAAACATTTCCCTCTCCCCACATCTTTATACATTTACATCCTAAGAAAACACTTATTATCCTTTCACAGAGAAATTAAGTGTGTTTGATAGGACAGGAGCCGCTGATTATTAGCACTTCACAAAACCCTATCCAATTTTCTTCTCAATTATCATGAGGACACTAGAAACGTGAATCTGAATATTCTAATTTAATTCTCACCTCGCAGTCTTTGTACTTTTGACCCTTGCGCACTCGTGCTAACTCCCATCTCAAATCTTACCCCCACTCCAGTGCCTCTTGACCACATTACTCCTCTTAGTATCATGAGATGAATAGCTAATAGACCCATTTCCTTGGGACATTGCTGTGCTAAGCTGTGTGGATGAGGGAGATGAAAAGAGATTGGATGGGGAACAAAAAAAAACCTTCAGCGGCACAGAGACTGTGGGGAAGCTACATGTAGGACATTAGTGCATGGTTATAACTAATTATATCTCAAGTGAATCGCTCCTCCAAGCGTGGTCGGGGATTTTGCTCAATTGTTTCACTAGTAGGAAATGAGTGCTATTGCTGCTGTACCGGGGATAATGTGTGAGAGTGCAGCTAGCTTAGTGCTCTCTTTGCTTCCTGCACCATGATTACCATGGCACCTGTGAATGATGAACATAAGTGAGTGTCATGGAGACGTGACATGCTGATGTTGTGGTGACTCTTGGGTAATATATATGGGGGTGACACTGTCCAGGAAATTGGTTTTCAGGGTGGGGACTCAAGGCCGGTGCAACAGCCCAATAATCAGAGCAAAGGACAAATGGAGAGCAGAGCTCTCCATCTCTCTCATGGTAAAGCTGTCAGTGTATCTAGACACAGACCACTCCACCTCCGCATCAATAAGTGGAAAACAGGCACCTGTCAAGCCTCAGCAATATGAGGGTATCTGTAAGCCACAGCTCTCTTCTAAGGTTTTTACAGTTTTGCTCACACAAGAGCTACAGGAAATGCTGAGAGCAAACAGTTAGCATCATCTGAATTTAGTCAAATGAACTTGGCTGTGCTCTCATATGTGAACAAGAAAGTATTTGTTATGTGGGGATTGACTGCACAATGATCTAAGATTCATCTAATGTTGAAAATAATGGTAGAACTGCTAATGTGAACAACGACTTGTAGTCACATGTCCTGCTGATTTTAGTAACTAGCTTGGCTGTGCTTGCATGTGAACAGGAGCTGACAAAGTGTTATTTGATGTCTAATAAGTAATTAGGCAAAACTCTCTGAATGTTTAATTGCTCTTAAAAATAATGCCAGCATGGCAGATTACAGTTAAGCTTAGTTAGGAACTGAGGTAGATTTAATTTAAAGTTTAGAGGCCGATATCATATGTAAAAAAAAACAAAAAAACTTTAAACTTTACGCCTTAAAGAGTGTAACATTCAACCGCAGCTGCAGACTTGCACAAAGTAAGTTCATGACACGGCATACTAACACTCAAAATTGGCTTTGTGTCATGAATTTTGTGGCATACTGGATGACACATTCTTATTGAAGTATAAATAAGGCTTAAGGATAATGTATACTTCAGTGAAAATCTGCCATGTGATAAAGTGTCAGCTGACAGAAGTGTGACACACAGCACTTTGAAATCATAGCTCAGTGATGGCTTTTGTTCTTACTGTGGCAGCCAGAGGTCAAGCTCAAACGAGGCTTGTTTATACTTTTCGGAGAACTGTCACCGTGTTTAAATGTCGGATACTTTTAATACAAAGAAGCTTTTATGTTTAATCCTGCGATACGAGGAACATACCTCAAAGAGCACGCTAACTGTTTGCACTGTTCATGTATACATCCGGCTGTATATCAATCACCAAGGTGCTTGTACCAGTCTGGTGGGTGTTTTAAGTACTTGCTGTTACCCACCGTAATCTCAGCAGGTTCTGTTTTCTCAGTGAATAATCCTACATTCAATCACATTGCATCATTTCTGTTGACAAGCCCTTTATTCGCTGAAGTATAAATTTGACTCAGGTGTTCTTAGGCTTGCGTGTGTGATGCAAGTGAGAACAGGTTATCAAAATCATACACTGTTTTCATCTTTTTCATAATATAACCACAGAAATGTGGACCAACAAGTCTGCACCACTCATACATGTATTCATAAACGTTTTGCTTAGCTTTTTCTTTTTTTATTTATTTTTTGATGGGAACCGCTTTGAGAGAAGAACAAATCAGGGTATTACAGTAGTCTGGACCTCTCCATTCTGCAGCCAATCGGTGGTGACAGTACAGCAACCTTTGATTGCCTCCCTTTATCCCTATCTTTATTTTCATAACCTGACAAATAGTGCAGCTCTCTGAAGTTGCCGTCCTTTGTGATCTGTGACAAACGCGGTGGTAGCTGTCAGCGGAGAGGCAGGATATGAGTGCTGATGTGCTCTCTGAAGTCACGCTCAGCCTTTCATGTCGAGGCAGAAGAACCAAAGACCTGTCTCCTCTGTCTGTGTCTGCCTGCCAAACAGCACCCAGCAAAGTGTAAATGCGAGAGCTTTAGCGTGCCTCTCTAATCCACTGCCTTCACACAGGTCAGTCTCATTTATTATGAATGTGAAGTTCTGTGCAGAGCTCTTTGATATCGGGAAACAATTTAGAACTGGCTGAGAGTCAGGGTCTTGGGGGACCAATATAAAACACTTTTAATGTATTGCAAACTTCAGGTCAGCATGTGGTTCCATATAAAATTCACAGTAGGCTGGATTAATCCCAGGTGACTACCATACTAAACATTACCATGTCATTGCCTAGTGTGCCAGCTGTTATTAATTTTATATGAAGTGAAAAAGGGTCCAGTTACTGTATTCACACACATTTATGCAAAGTTCTTCACCTCACTTGACTATTTTCTATCTTTTTTATTCCAGAGTTAAGTGAGCGCAAGAACAGGTCAGCATGGAGGGGCAACAAGGACATGCCATCTTTTTTCCTCAAGGCCATATGAAGGAGTCATATCAGATTCTTCACTGTAATGTTGGAAAGTGCACTCCATTTTCACCTGAGCTTAAACTGGCGCTTGTCACGGTTATCTTCGCGTTCCATCCAGTCACGCTCCCTGAAAATGGAGACTTTGGCAGCCGCCCACTTTGTTCTATCAGCAGCAGGCTGAGGTATTAGGGCACATTAGTCTCATTTCCAATTCACTGACTGGGCCAGATCAATTTCCTTCATTTTCATGCACAGATGGGATTAAATGGCCAGATTAAAGATGAACTCCTGGCACTGTCCACCAGACAGATTTATCATTCTAAAGATGAACCCAAATGCAGTGAGGCAGATATGATATGATTTTCCTCTTTCCACCCTCATTCAAAGCATGCCAAGTTGTTTGAAAACTGGAAACTTGGACTATATGCTAACTCAGAGTTCAAACTGAAAAATTCCAGTAATAGCTGTTTAGGCTCAAACTTCTGAAATATCTTGGCATCACTCATAAAAGGAGCAGCGTGATGCTGATAATAATTGTATGGTTTTGTCAGTCTGAATTTCAAGCTAAATAAAATCTAGAGCAGCTAAAGCTACCGCACACAGTGATGAACCTCAGTACAGTCGTGGCAGTTAATTTGGACTTCCTTTTTCCTGAAGCTGTGTGAGGTCCAGTAAATCACCTTGGGAGGTAGGTCTCCTTACTGAGACAACACACTGAGAATACTTTTCACCCTCACGCTGGAGGAAGAGCCCTCCCATAAAAAACTAACCAAAAGACATGCGTCATCACTAATTTTCTCCAGACTTGAATCTTTTGTGTGTGTGTGTGTGTGCGCAGTCAGTCCTTCAGGTGAGGACTCCATTTTCTGCATTTCCCTGCAGAGCTCTGGTGTCTGGAATACCAGCCATATGAACTGAAACAAAACTGACAAACACAACATGAAGATCGTGTTTGAGTGTATGTTTGCCATAGAAATATGGAATGGAAATGGAAAACTCATTTATTCTGTCAACTGTGGGAAAAAAATTCTGTTTAAGAAATGTAAATAATTGGCTCCCCTAAGTGTATTTTGTAATCCCTTTGACAGAGATTACAAGCTTGTATATCTGGTGTAATAGACAACATATGCTCTCTGATTATATGTGAGATAAATTTTTCTCATGAATAGATAAGTTTAAGTGTATCCTGGTTCAGCGCAAGAAGTTTGATCAGTCGGACTAAATAATACAAAGTTATTCGTCCATCGAGGACCAACTTGACATTTCTCAGGGCTAATGTATGTATGCAAGGACACATTAAAAAGCAGCAATACCTGTGTAGCCCAGGGAGTTGTCATCCTCATGTTCGGTGGTGGGAGCTGGTGTTGCCCCTTCGCTGGCCCCATCCTGAGCAACTCCCGTCTCTGTCAACAATAACACCACAGGGACTGAGAGCCCAGACGCATTCTGCCCACTTTCCCCACCCACGGTCCAAACCTCCAGCCCTCTGCATCCTTGACACAGGCAGAGAACGAACACACAAAGAAGTTCCGGGCTCCGTCTTTGTAAACTCTGTCTCTGACTGCAGAGTCCCAACACCCACATTGTAGTAAACAAGCAAACAATCCCAACAGTTGCAAATAATCCAAGCATTTCTGGGAGAAGAAAAACGCTAATGTCAGACAAGTGTCAATCAGACATTTGGTTTGGATCCATCAGATTGACGTGTTGATTCAGTCTTCAGCGTTTTCCTTTGAGCTCAGCAGGACGTTGCTCTGTTGTCCTGTGTTGGGCTTGAGTGCAAGTGTGTGGGTGTAAAACAGAGTCATCTCACCCTTATCAATAGCCATAAGTGGCTGCACCCCTAAGGGAGCACATGGGCAGGACAGAGGAGGGAGGGCCAGGGCACACTCTGCATGATTGACAACGCCACTCTGCACACACCGTGCATGCAGCCCTGATGCAAATACAATGATGCACCATTAATTGCTAATCAGCTCCTTTTGATTCGGCTCTGTCTTTGTGCCTGTGTCTTCTTCAGAGTGACAGGTTGAGTGTGTGCGACAGGAGGTGCGAGGGCGGGACAGAGTGGGGCCTGGGAGAGGGGGAGTAAAAGAGAGAACAAGAGGGCCGGGGTGTATATGGCTTATTGGGGGGAGACGGGAGGCCAACTGTGCCCTTATGATGGCTCTGCATGAAATAAATCAGACTCGGCCATGCCCATTCTCTTTGTGGCCCACTGACAAGGGGTTAATTTGGGCCGGGTGGTTGGAGTGAGGGGGTGACGAGAATCTTAATCAAAGAGCATCCAACCCCTTTAGCTAACTGAGTGGCAGTCTGTCGGAAGTATCTGTTTTCTCAATGAGATCTGGCATCACTTCTGATAAATAGCAGACTGGCAGACAGAATTGTTCATTTGAGAGTACTTTAGATCACCGGAGTGTGAAGCATAGGGCGACCCGTCATTTCATCTGCCCTTCCCACCATTAGAGAACTGACAGCAAAACCCACACAGACTTTCCAAACACAGGGTTGACCCTGAGTCCCACTTTGCAACAGTTTTGAACTCATTAATAATAGTAAACAGAAAAAAAGACACTCAGAATGCAGTGATCATCTCCCCCCTACTGCTCCTGTAGTGCTGCAATTAATGTGACAGTTAAAGGGCGTCATGCTGAGCCAAACCTATTATCTGGCACTCCTCTGCCTGTCTGTTTATCCAAACAGCAGCATCTGAGTGGCAACACTACAGGATAGCAGAGCCTCTGAGTCACATATAAATAACCACGTGGGTTACTCAGTCACGCACATGAATGAATGAGATGATACAAAAAACACGAGATGTGAACATGCTGGACACAAAGAGTCTGATGCACTGTCTGACATGTACGGCATGACACCAGCCAGATATGTAGTGTTTTCAATTTGTTCCAATTTGTTAAAAATAAATGCAACATCTGCAAAAAAGTAGTTTGGCACTGACAACACTTACGGACTGGAACAACAAGTATCACAATACAAATGTTCAAAATATTTCTTTTTGCATCCACTGCCAGGAACAACCCAGTACAAGCCAAAACAAATATGAAAAGCATTTGATGCCTGTGATTTGTCACACCATTTTACAGTAATGTGAATAATAGTTTCAACGAAACACCTAACAAATATTTAGTTTATAAATAACGTTAATGAGAATTATCTCAGCTGAATTTCAATGTGTGGTAAGAAAAACAGCCTTATTTTCAGCTTTGTGACAATGAGACTGCCAAATGAGTGTTTAAACAAACAGTACAGTATGTCATTTCTGCCACCAAGGGTTCTCATTCAAAACATTAAAAACAAGATGTAGTTTGATTAGTGAAGTAGCGTGGGAACATAGCAGTCATCGTCTTCATTCCTAAGCAACCACAAGTGCAACTGAAAATCTGTCTGACGACATCTAGCGAATCATCTCATCAGAAAATTTCCAGTAGGATTATCTAATGATTTGAGGAAATATGGTTTAATCGCTGTTTATCTGAAAAATTCAAAATTGACAGATTTTGAGATAAAAGGTTTTCCCTTGGATGTATATGAGTCATATATGAGGCTTTCAACATCTTGCAGTTTATATGAGCCAATAAGAGGTTGCTAAGTTGTCACTGAGATGGTCTTCATGGCCCACATCTACTGACGAAGACAGTGAGCTGTGGCTGAAAAATCTAGAAAGTGGACATTGAGCTAAGTTTCTAAAAGACCACAAATGGGTAGAACCTTCATCAAACCTAATAATACAGTTTGATTCATATAAATATTGTTCAGATATAATTCGTAACAAAGTGTCTTTGAACTAGCCTTTTGTATTGTGTATTCTCTTGAAGTCTTCATGTGGACTCTGATGCCCTGGGTGGCCCACAGTCAGAGGTCCAATTAGAGACCACTTCAGTGGTCATTAACAGGTGGTGTGTACCCAGCTGCCCCTGGGGCATCGGGATAAAAACTCAGGACCTTAGTGTTGTCTCGCTACCCCCTTTTAGCCTCAATACTACCCTCAGTCTCTACTCCCCTTTTGGCTAATTAATGGGGCACATGTGCAGATAACTGACTGCTTACCAGAAGATACAAAGGCAGGCATGCCCTCCATGTCCCCCCTTTCAGTCATTTCTCCTGGGCCCCAGACTATGAGTCCTGGCCCCGAGCCCTCTTCAAACATGAGAGCATGTCCTCTTTTCTGGGTCATAGTCCTTCTTTCATGGATCAATCCACAGGGTGCCAGCCAGGCTTTTGGCTCTGTTACTGTACTGTAGGCATAAATTATGACTATTATAACTCGAATTACATTTGACTTGAGTGGTGTTTGCAACACTGCGCCTACGTGTACCCAATCAGCACTTGAGCCCCCTTACAACCTGACATGACGATAAACCTGATGTCTAACTTATTGCCCCTGTAGTCCAGGTTGTTTAGTTTGACAAACGTCGAAAGCTCTTGATGGATGGGAATGCAGAAGCTGGAGAGGCTGGCTGTTGTCTCATTGTTATCTTGTCATGTATTGGCAGCAGTGCTCCGGCCCTGGAAGCCTGTATAAGTGATGGATGGTCTTAAAATGAGTGTGGGGAGTCTGACTCTGGGGCTTGTTAACAGGACCGGCTGACTGTTTGCTGTAGGACATGTTCCTTCACACAGTCTGATCACAGAGGTGGAATATTTCTGTAACATGACCTCAAGCAATTTCAGTGATTAAATTGGTTTCTTGGAAAACGTTCTCGCCTAACATCTGTTTACTTTTTGTCTGATGACAGAGAGAAAATATGAACAGCCAACAAGAATGCTGATTGTGGTGCACAGCCAAGAAAATTTAACTTTTCTTATTTGTAGCCCTTAGTGTGCAAGTAGAACATTTCAACAAGGCCCCCACTCCTGAGTATATAACCCATAAGAGTATTTTCATTATTTTGGACTTGGATTCAACGGTCTTCACCATTATTAAAGACAGATAATAGAAGACAAAACGGCACCAAAACAATCTTTCAACAAGTCTTTTCAGCAGAAGCTAGTCTGTCCGCTTCATCTGTTTCCACGGCACCATTTCACTAATTTCCATTTTGATTACACTTTCTTTGTTTTCTGCATGACTAATGGAGTTTTAATCAGGCCTTGAGATAATACATACACGCAGTGAGTGAACACTGCTGCAGAGAAAAAGAAGAGGGCAAAGTCAAACTGGAGAGGTGTTTTGAGTTTTTTTTTGTCCGTGGCTTTTAAAATAAATGTAACTTAAAAAAAATCTTTCAAGGCAGCCACATTTAACTGCAAAGCCCCTGAGAGTCTAGAGATGAATAACATACTGTGTGAATAAGGAGATAGTGTATCTGTCAGTAATGAAAATCAAACAACAACATCTTTTCACTGCTTTAAAAGGAAAACAGTAATAGCTATCATCTCACTGGTTCTAGTTATGATAAGAAAAGGCAGAAGTGGAAAGACATTAAGCACAGCATAACTGTGCATCTGTATGAACACATGGTATCCAACCACACTGTTGAGACAGATTGCTTTAAAGGAAAAGTTTGACATTTTGGGAAATAAATTTATTCACTTTCTTGCTCAGAGTTAAACAAGAAAAATAAGACCACTCTCTTGTCTGTATGTTAAATGTGTGGCTGGTGTCTAACTAGATCCAACTACCACCAGTAGCCCATGAAACCATAACTTAACATTTTCAGACTTGGGTTTTTGTACATGTTAAGTAAATGGCAAATGACATGTTAATTTGTGAGCTTTATAGGTGCTGGTAGGAGGATTTTTGTTCCCTCTGTTTTCAGTCTTTATGCTAAGCTGAGCTAACTGGCTGTAAATTCAAATTTACCATCTACTGCCATCGGTGATATCTGTCATCTCATCTAATTCTTTACAAGAAAGCAAGAAAAACACTGGATTTTCAATATCAAAAAACAAGTCACAAATGACTAAGTTGTGCTCCAGCTGTCTTGAGAAAAAATATGAAACTCTGCCTCCACAGCGAACTAAAGTATATTAATAGCTAAGTGATACCTTTAACTCCAGGCATGAAATAATTACTGTGCCAGCTGTACTGTACAGTCTTGTACCATATTATAAATCACTTGAGAGGTAAAATTTATATACCTTGATATGCATCATTATTGTATATATTTTAGGTTACACTGCCAAGTCCTGCCCACAATCTGGCAGTAACAAAGTTCTTTTCATGTCTTTATCATAATTGCCTATAACTCTTTTCTCTTAAAGATTAATATACAATTTATTAACCAGTTAAAACATGAAAACTGACTATTAGTACGTCATAGGAATGTGTATGGCTCACATACTGGAAAATTATACAAACATTTTAGGTTTTTTATTTATTTTTTTATTTTTTTCAAATATCTGAGTATGTGTTACTGAAAGACTGAGTGGTAAGAAAGGGTGAGAGGGAGAGATTCATTTTGTCTCAGACGCAGTTGAACGTTACACGCTGCTATTATGGTTTCAACAGCTATTTAAGATTCTAGCCATGATATAAACAAACTGCAATAATTAGGACTATATTACTTCCCATGGGTGAACTGTATTGAAACTAAATTATAACAAATGTTAACATTTACTCATTTTGCAGATATTTTCCACAAAACTCTCTGATGTATTAACAGTATCAGCTTCATTGCTCCAGATGGAGGAAACATCATTGCAATTACAAACAGATAAACCCTTTTGACCAGACACGCCAAGTTTGCAAAGTGAATGGATGCGTGCACAGGATTTTGTTGATGACAGATGCAATTGTGTGTACTGTATCGCTTACCAAACACAGTTTCGTTGATTACAAAACCCACTCGCACGCCAGTCCTCAAAGTTGGAATGTGACTCATCTCTGAACGCATCATTGGTTGATTGTGGGTAAATAAAAGTACAAATGTCAAAAAAGAATTTTGTACCAGTTCACTTAGTGATAGATTTGCTTGGAGAGCATCGGCAACCAACCACAGAAAAGAAAAACTGAAAGCCATTTCTAAGACAAACAGTACTGATTGGCTTGAAGGACACTGAAGTACTGCACGGTCACTTGACCGAGAGAGAACTGAACACAGAACACAGAGGAAGTTCAGTAAGTTAGCAGCTCACACTGACACCGTCACAGCTGCTGTAAGGGCCGTTTTATACCTGGTGAGCGTGATAAATCGAAAGAAGGGCTTTTGTGAAATACTTTCCATGGATGTCTCATTTGCACACCTTTGCATTACATAACAGATTATTATGCTTGGAACTCTGCTTCTCAGCTTTTGTTTAACAACACTGATGTCGAATAAGTTCAAAGCCCATGAGGAGTCTGAACTTGCTCTGATTTCCCACTGGGGCTGAAGCATGCATCTTCCAAGCTGCCAGGAGCCCAGATGTCCATCTGTATGACACCAGGATGCTTTTTTCTCTGCCCAGTGAGAGACAGATTGAAGGAAGTGGAAAAGAAAGAGAGAAACCGAGACTTTTCTTAGGTGAGAAAAATGAGCTCTCCCAAAGATTTAAAGTGCTGTGGCCAAGGTGAGCAGCTTCTGAAAGCTTGTTATGTATCAGACTGATCTGGTGTCTGATCATTCAAGGATTCAAGGATTCAAGGAGCTTTATTGTCATTTCACACACGTAAAACATGAGTGGAACGAAATTAGTTTCCCCGGTCCCAGTATCAGCCCAGTTTCTTAACAAAGTACCTTATTCGTTGGTTTAGACAACCAAAACAAGTAGAGTTGGCCTTCTGACCAACACAAAAACTACAAAAAAAGGGCTTAGACCCGGGAGCGTGAGAAGCCGCTGCACTACCGCGCGCCGCCATCTTGATCACATCATGACTTGATCATGACTCGAAAGCAACCTGTCAGCATTCATGCCCACAGACAAGTGACCTTCTGTGACCTCTTACCATATAACCTGTGTCCTGAAAGTACTGCACTCCATTCAAATATGAGATTTACATTTGGGGGGGGTGATGTGACTGAGTAGTGGCAGTGTATATTTGTTTTGTTATATTTTAGATTGTGCAAAATCCTCCATTCTTTTTCACAACCCCAATCTCAAGGAATACAAGAGAAAAAAGGAAGGATAAAAGTCATGTATTAGAGACACTAGGGGTTGAGCTTAGAGGGTTTAGTGGAGCAGATAATTCAGACCTCATTTCAAGGCTGTGGCACATTAATGACAAACTAAAATGATGAAATGATGCCACCTTTCCCTGCTCTTTGGTTCACTTAATCAGGCACATCTGCGCTCAACACACACACACACACACACACACAAAACTCAAGGAGGGAAAGAAGGGAAAGAGCCCTCAAACTGAGTTCACATATGTTTTTTGTATCTTTTGTATAATCTTTGAAAATTCCATCAATATGTTAATGTGAACAATTCTTTCCCAAACCTAGAGACCAAGACCAAGCCTCTAATCTGTCATCCCTCGCAGCAACATTTTCTGGAGCTGCTCCATTGACAAAGTCTGGCTTTACAGGCACAGGGAAAGTTTCACCAGAGCGTTTATAATGAGATGTATTCCAAGTAGGGGTAACTGTTTTCATGCAGAAAATGTCACCATAGCCACTTGACTCATGACTCCAAGATTTGTTTGTGACATTGCTGTTATATATTTCAAATTTAACTATCCTGGTGGTTAGATTGGAGTTACATCATGCACACTCTGTTGAATAAAGATAAAAAAAACCAAAAAATTTGATCACTGTTTATCATCCCCAGTTCACCTGTGCCCTCTGTAGCTGACAACATTCCTGGTAAAAGCCTTGAGGCTGTTTGTGCCATTAAAGTGAGCCAAGGGGAATTCTGCAAGTTTTTAATTAAAGATCCAGAGGGAGGAAAAGATCCACCAGTGATGTATAACCCTCACATTCTTTGATGTGATGACACCCGGCTTCCAGTTCACACAAGGCACACCTATTAATCTCTTTTGTCTCTCAAGCTGTGTTATGGTCAAAACAAACGAGCAAATGCTAAATGTACCCCAGTTTGGCGTTCAGTAAAGTCAACATTTATTGTTTGGGGACCATGAATGCCTGTGCAAAATTTAAACACAATCCATCCAATAGTTGTTGTTGATAATTGTTCCAAAGTAGTGAAATAACATTACCATCCAAAGAGTTAAAAATAAAGAGCCAGCAAATGACTATAGCATTCTTGTCAGGTTCATACTGTAACAAAATGTTCTCACTCCCAACTCCACATTTCCACGTTTGGTCTCTTTCTAATGGGGAGCATGAAACTAGTGCTCAAACTGAAAAAAACGAATACAAAATTGCTCTACAGCTCTCAAAAAAACATGCAAACAGGGTACTTTGCACACAGCAGTTTTAGTAATGACTTCAAGGTAATGATTTTGTTCGTTTTTCTGTGATGGCCTGTGTCACAGTTCAGTCACCATCTGATCTGAAGTCAAGCAAATTGAACAAACAGCAGGCGCTATCTCCCTTTCCCAGCCTCTCTGATGCTCTGTCTGCACACACACTCTCATTCCACCACGGACTGCTGCTTGTCAGGGAGGAACATGTGTATGCTAATTTACTGGAGCGCACAGCAACTATTCACAGTCCAATGAGAGAGTGAAGATAAACCAACTTATGCTCTCAATGTGTCTAGTTCTGATTAGAAGAGATGGAAATGAGGCCCTGAGAAGATGTGTGGTGAGAACATTGCAGGCATGCAGCCAGTTTCTCAGCAGTCCTGAAGCAAAAGCTAACAATCTCAGTAGACGGCCAGATCAATACTGGCAGCTTAGGTAGCAGAGACTGTGCCAGGATCACAGCGTTCTTTGCTACATGTCCACAGATCTGCAAAGGAGTCTGTGAGACCACAAGGGGGACATAAAGACAGTCCAGATCTGCAGGATAACATGACTCTTCTTCTGTTGTTGTACGTTACAGTAGTTTGCAGCTGGGAGAAAGGATGAAATGTCAGCAGGCTTTGATTTTGGCCAATGTGACACTGAATAGGGATACTCTGACACTTTTCAAAAGTGTCAAACAGTCATGTACAATTTGTGATCTCATTTTTGGTCCAGAAAACCCAGGGATCAGTGTTTCAAACATCCAGTGAGTCATTGGAAAGGAATGTAAGAGAGGTTACTGGTGAGCCAGCTGAGCTTTGACCAATTCATGGTCTCGTCTGTTGTTTAAAGAAAGCCTTTGGCATTGGCAGTATAGTTGTGCTAAAAGAAAGACAAATTATGTGTTAACATGTACAGAAATAAAATTCATCACATTGTCAAGTGAAAAACGTTTAGGATGAAGGAAATGCAGTCTGTATAACCTAAGGCAAGTTTTGGGTCACAATTCTTAAGGATGAAAGCTTACAACATGAGAGTTCACAGTCTGCTTTCTCTGACAGGTTGAGCCACACATTTTCCCTGATGGAGTTAAAGAAACACTTGTAAAGAAATCAAGTGATATTTTGGGATATCAATCCAAGAACCCCTCGAAAAGGTTAGAAAATTGAACTGAAGCTGGTGAGGCTGCTGACAATGACTCACTTATGACTTTAAAATCACGTCCTTTGGTGCAAACCTTCAAGCTGTCACTTCATGAAATCAAAACTTGCTTCCACCTGATATCCTGCCAGAGGGTGTTCAGATGACACCATAATTACAGGTTATAAAACAATTCATAATATTTCATCAAGCATGTGCACTAACTCATTTTAGTACAGACTCTTGTCACAGAGGATTGCACTGAAAAACTTCTGATGTATTTATTAACCTTCTACTTTATGGATCTTTTATTCTGATAATCACCAATGTGAGACAAGGAATATATTGTCTGCAGTTCCTGCTTATGTTTTATAGACTGCAGAATGAGTCATGTGCATCTGTGTATATGGAAATGGATGCATACCAGCTGTGGTATCCCCGCCTGTAATTCATATGGAAATTACATCAAGCGTGGCCTCATGTGGGGCCATATAACATCTTGTTTGTGATTTTAGCAAGCTCCCCACTGTCACAATTATTCAGATTGCAGTTGTTACCTTTCTCATTGTGTTGCACAGTTGTCCTGATCATTGTCACGTGTCTATGAAATATTTCCTTCGATATTCACCCTCAAATCAGTAGCTACTGAAATATACATCCAGCTGCCAATATTGCACGGAGAAATAATACAATATTAAGCACCTTCCAAGAACTTGTGTCACGTAAACGCTGTACCAGGGATATGATGTTTTCGCCTGCAACACAGCAGTGGTGTCACATGGCACACGGGGAATGCTGAAGCCAGAGGCTGTGCGAAGTGGATCGTAAATCCCGAAAAGGCAAGAAATGCAACAAAAGACAAAGTGCAACTCTCCACACCTCCTGTCGAGGCCTCATATGGCCCTCCCTTCTGTCACCCCTTCACCACGCAAAATCAGCCAGATTTATTAGAAGCAGGTGACTTTCTGGATTGCGGCTAAGTTATAGACTGATGTGCTACAGCGCAGGGTATTGCATTACCATCTGTTTGTGTTAAGATGAACATATTTTTTAAGAACTGCATTTTTATTCCAAAGAAACTCGTCATTTTGTCCTCAAACGCTGAGAACGCAAGATGTGGTTGCAGACAACAGAATGCAGATTGTAACTGTTGACAGTGTTGGAGTAAATCTACAGCAGGCTAAATCACACAGCATAAGACACAACATTTTTGTTACACTCGTGCATTTAAGAGGGCTACGTCTAGGGGGAACTGAATGCCACGGTGTCAGACATCTGGTGGTAATATGTCCAATAGTGCCTTCATGTGGTGTGGGACAATTTCTGTGCTGCTTCACTTTTCTTCTGCAATAGCGCTGCTTTCTCAGTGCTGAATAGGTCTGCTTAAAGCATTATGGAAACAAGTGCAAAATTAAGTCAGCACATACAACAATGTGGTAACATAATTCACAACTCAACGTGAAAGAAATGTGGTCGCCAAAGGACCAAATACATGCCGTTTTAGACAATTGCCAGTCTTTTTTTCTTTTAGCCAGTCATTTCAAAATGAAGACACAAAGAGACTATTCAGTACGACATCACTGACCTTGTCTCGTTCCAGATTTCCAATCAGCAAATTAATTAAACAGGTTCATTTTAGGTTTTATGGTGTGAGCCTCCTCTGCCAGTCTTCATTAATGCTGATTAGTGCCACAGCCATGACTGGCCTCTCACTGAGTTATAAGCTGTGGGTGATTCCCCTGTTGTTCTCCTATTCACACTGCACTCGTAAAAGTCAGCAATATATCACCATCTCCAGCGAGGCAATAGCATCTCATTTTATTCCCTTTTAAATGTTAAAACAGAGGCAAAACCAAGACTTTCATGCGGACCTGTTGGAGACTGAATGGCTTAAGGTGTAATTTTGTGCCGTTCATTGGGAGACTCCCACATATGGTGAGAATGAGGCACAATTTAATACGAGCGCAATCTACACTCATCCAATTGCCAAATGCCAATTCACGTTGACTTCAAACCCAAAGCAAATCTCCTTTCTGCTTGTGTTGTGGAAACAGTTAGCTGAAAAATCTCCATGCAGATGCAAAACACAAGCTCACCAAGGTTATGTGAGGACCATGCTGATGCTGGTAGACAGAACTGGGGATTGTTGTGAGGAAATGGTGTGTGCAAATGCTGTGTCAGCGACTGAGGGATGCTGATGCAAAGAACGTCTCAGTTCCCACCGTGGAAGACCAGCCACTGACACAGCTGGATTCTGCTTACAGTGATTTGGATCTGCCTCCATGGCAGCCATGCGGAGAAGCAGAATTGGAATAGTTATTAAGCCGATTCCCAATAACATTATGCGGGAGAAGATATGTTTTTTTTTTTTTTGTGTTGTCTGAAAAGGGTTCTAAACACTCAAAAATGTGTAAAAGTAAAAATAAATCATTTCTTCAAGGTTAGATGAGGTCTGCATTAAAACTGTATAGATTTGCCAACTGTAATCACATCAAATTGGTCCGAGTGCAACAGTCACAAAACAGCAATTCCCCAGCTTCTATGTGACCGGCAGCAGTAATGGCCATTTCTACTTGTGCAGCTCACAGCCATGAGGCCTCTGGTCAATGGCGTGACCAAAATGTGTCTGAGAGGGGCATTACAACAGAGTTCCTTGAGCATAAAGATGATCTCCTCTCTGGAGGTGTGAGGCCTCTCCTGTAATTACCACTTCATCACTGAAGTAAAAGGAAAACAGATGCCCCAGAAGATTTTTGTCTGGGATGGTAAACAGTTTGCCCTGTCTTTGCTGTGGTTGGATGATAGACTTTGCTGCTGTGAGCCAGACTGCCTGCCCTATATGCATTTATGTCTGAATGCCTTACAGTATGTATTTCAGGATGCCAAAATAGAGGCTGTGTAATCACCTAAAACGGTAATGAAAGGGCTGACAGACTGTTTAAACTGAACTCATTCTATCACATGTGAATATTTTAACATATATCCAGAAAGGTTGCGTGTGAAAGGTTCCTGTAGAGTTTCTTTTAAACAATGGCAGGAAGCAAAAAGCTAAAGAGACCTATATATATATTTAAGTTAAGCCACATTTTTCGCTTTTCCCATGCCGAAAGGTTCCCATCCTCTCCAGATACAATTCCTTGCATGTAACCCCGAGCAAGCGGCATGAATCCCCACTGCAGGTAGGTACAGTTATTTATCAAACATTGCTGAATCTGGTTTGTTACCACAAAAACATCATCCTTGTCCATTAACAACTCGAACCGCCAGCCAGTCAAGTTGCGGTTTGCCTCCATGTCTGTACAGATTCATATAATATTTAAAAGTAGACTTTAAATAATTTTAATAAATGAATAAAATGTGTTTTGTTTTGAGTACAGAGGAGTGATAGAGATGGTGCAAAGACAATGACCTTCAGGTCACAGCCTCCCCTTTTGTTATGGTGTTAATTAATGACCTGAAAAGTGTTTTTACCAAAAAACACTATGGCTCTGGCCATGGCTATCACTGACAGTTATAAAGTATGAAAAGGCAATTTTTTGGTTAAAGTTTTAATTTTTTTTTTAACTCTAAAGCTACACAGCTGAAGACACTGAGCAAACAAAACATCAGCCAAACTTATTTAATCTTCAGATCTTTTCATAAAAATAAAATACCTTCACCTCACCTTCACATCAAAAGAACACTTTATTAAAACTCATTTGCCCACACCTTGCTAAAAGAATTCTTCAGTAGTCCTCAAATTCTAATTCTAATAAATGGCATTACCATTATGCATGGTTCTTTATACCCAATCAGTCTGAGAGAGTCATTATGTAGACTGGTAACAGTTTTTAACTTCTAACTTCAATCTGCCAGTCTGGACAAATAAATAAATCAGTAAAATGGAATCCACTTAGTATCATCTCCACTCTTCTCATTTTTAATTGCTGATGAATCGGGTCTGCTGTTATGCAAATGCGACTGACAATGCGACTCTTCTCTTGATGAAAGGCCCAGAGTGGTTAAAGGTACACATAGTGAGTGGGGTCAAAGTAACAGGTGTTGGGACTAAAGAAGACTACATTTTCTTCCTGCTTTTCTGCTCTTTCAATTGTCATTGTATATACCTCAGATCTAGATGTGGAAACAAGGGCATTTGTATCGATCTATAAAAGTGAAAGTGGTGTGAAAAATGAGAAATAAAACATCAAACAGTGGTAGGAGTGGTACCATTTGATTTTTAACCTCTAAAGGCCTGTCTCAGCTCCCCTCGACCCCTTGACCCGACATATCCTCAGAGTCCCGGGTCCCTGTGCTCATGCCTTTCACAGCCTCGTATTTATGGACCGTGTCAGATCACCGTGTTCACCTGTTGTTTCACTTTTCTGCTGTTTCAATTCTTCTTTTAAATCACTGTGTACACATTTGTTTTCCTTTGTGCAAATACAGCATACATCCAAGGATCTGGCCCTTTAGTTCAATACCCATGACATTTTAATACAGTGACTTCATTGTGAAGTAGCAAAATGGGTTTAGATGATGCATTATTGACTTTCTGCCACAGTAAAATACAAATATGTCCAATTATTTGTTACTATTTTTCACCTATTCTGAGAGAGTCAGGCAAGTTAAACTTTATTCACATTGGTCGATGAATATGAGCCTTCCCTGATTACTTCTCAGCCTTCCCTGATTACGTCTCCACCATCTCACCTTTTCCCCAGCCCCACAACAACACAAACTAACCTCCCTCAGTCTTGCTCCTGACTTTGTGTGTGTCAACAGTAACAGAATCTCAGCTCATCTAATTAAAACATGTCTGAACCTCCTGGAGTCTTGGAGTCAGAGAGTGAGAAAGGAGGAGAAGTGGGGGAGGGAAAGAACAGAATTAAAAAAAAAAAATCTGGCAAAAAGAAAACATCTGGCCTCCATGATGCTTATTAACACCTCTAGTAGTTAATTAGAGAGTGAGTGTGAATATTATTTTTAATGAGTTTTTAAAATAAGATGTAAATCTGTCTGGGATCTGTCTGACCCGATGCTCATGAGATCCATTCATATCATACATTCCTTATATAAACCTGTGCCATTGTCTTACATGCAAATGACAGTTTACTGGTTTGGGCTACGTTTCTGATTACAGAGTGTCTGTGGTTACAAGTGTCTGGACCCCAGCTGGCCTCTGACCCAAAACCAAAGGATTCAGTCCACAGCCCATAAGCATTCATTCATTTCCTCCAACTCCACTCGGCTGTAAGTCACTGTTGCCATCTATTGGATACACGAGTTCATATCAATCCATATGCAACTCCCGCAGAAAATGAGGCAAGATACCGCAAAGAAGCAATATTTACAATGGCAGGGTTGGTACCGTTGCACACACAAAGTGCAAACTTGCACACAAGGAGGTCTCGTCAATTCAGGCAACTAATACCACAGGCTTATCCAGGCTGAAACCTACTGTATATAGTTAAAACTTACTTTGAGCCACACGTGGCTGCATAATTGTCACGTCACCCTTTCAGACTATTTCTGCCACACAAACCACAAATGTAATACAACACAGTCTGTCTACATCTTCATTTGTTTTTATTGCAACAAAAAGCAGTTAAGTTATTCAGCTTTTAAACTGTTTCTGTGAAAACGGTCTGGTATATATTAAAGAAATATAACGTCTTGTATAAATGTCTTGTACTCAGCCAGTCATATTCCTGTGGCTTCTATTAGCATCCAGAGCAGAGTAAATCAGCCGTAAATCCTATAATCTTCCTCATCCATCATAATGTTGAGGCTGTGTCAGTGAGGAGAAGCAAAACCTCAGCAAACAGCACTGGGCTGGTGGTCCGCTCTGTGGACTTACGAGTACAAGCTGGATCAAAGCCCATACTTATGCACGAATACCAAAAAAAAGTTCTGAATGAATTATAAATGATGATGTCATTTTGAAAGAGGGTCAGTCCGTCTACAGCAGCACACAAGCAACACTCTCCTGAGCAGTCTTTTAACTTGTCCAGCAAATTGTTGTGAGAACTCAGAGTGAGAAGATGTGAAAAGAAGAGAGTGAAGTTTCAGACGTTAAGGAAAAGCTTGCGCAGAGGGACATATCCAAGCTGTGTGGACTCGAGGAGACACCTTGTCGCTAAAAATAGAATAGATGTGATATTTTATTTATAACGTGTGCACACTCACACATGCACACACAGAAATGAGTGCACATGCATACACACACACACACTGAAATCCCGCTTCATGTATCAGTCGTGCTGTGGTTCATATACTGGTCGGTGTGAGATGTCAGAGCGATAGATTGTGTGCTTACATGGAATATAAAAGTGCAAAATCTTGGCCCGTCAGACAGAGGAGCTCTGCCTTCCACAGGCTTAGAACAGATTTAGTCCCAGGTAGCAAATAATAGCTGGTGACATTATCACTTATATCAGCAGGCTGCCCTCATGCATATCACTGTATTCTTTGTGGGCTGCCAAATGAAACTTTTGTGTGCAGACTGCAGCGTGCCACATTCGGTATCTAAGAGACAAGAGAGATAAACCCATGTACATTTTTATAGGTTGCACTTCACATTTTTGTGGTTACAGATAAAGCATTTTTTTTATATGCTGGATAAGGTGAAAAGATTAAAAAAACAGTAATATGACACTGTGACATGAGAACAAGGTTGTGGTGATTTTATCATAACATGGGAGGGGAATAATAAGACGACATTTTACTGATGTTAGATCACCTCTGATTTCATGTGGTGTTTTCCAAAACAGATATGTTCCTATTGAAAGGTATGCGTAGGTATGCAGAGGCTTTCCTCAAATCATATATTGTGGGAACATTTAATCCTGCATTAACTAGTTTGTTGGCCATTCCCACATAGTCATCCACAGTTTAAAATATTGAAAACAGCTTTAAATAAAATTGAAAACACCTATTAGCTAAAGGTATTTGAAATGTGTTCCTGGATTCTGAGCAGCACTGCACATCTGTGTGTCTCAAGAAGAGCAAGAAAGCAACGTCAGAATAGAGAATTCTGAAATACGCTACAAAGGTTAAGCTGTGAGTGTTAAATTTTGTGAAAAGTGTAAAGTCTCTTTATTTTATCATTTATTGTAAGTTTTACTTCGCATAGCATATTAAAGAGAGTGTACAAAAAGTTGTGTGAAGAAGTGCTGCATGTCTTTGTAAAAGCCCCCATATCATTTCCAAAATACTATAAAAAGATTTTAGTTTTTTTTAAATAAAAAACTTACTTGCAGGTGCTGCACAGTCGATGATTTTAGCAGCAAATAGCATTCCAAAATCCCTAAAAATCCTCCCAGCTCACTGTTCACTAAAACTCATCTTTGAGCTTTGTTGAGTTCAACAATATCAACAGCAAGCAGAGACGAAACCGTGGGATTTGGGACTACTATTGTCCTTTACAGAATTAGCAAGCGTATCTTCAAGCAGCTAAATATAACACCAAACTCAAGACTTCCAGTGTCACTGCCACCTAAACCTGTAAAAGATCAGTTTTCGTGCCACCCTGAGACTTGCTCATGTCTCCTTGGGAAGGCAAGTGATCTGTTTTATGTTGACTTAGTGCCTCTTCCATCCCATTCCAGTCATTTAATCTTGGAACGCTATCAAGATAGCGATCTCCCCTTAACCTCCACATAGGGGACGGACACAAAGGGACACACTCTCCACTTCATCACTCAGCGTCAGGCAGCAGTGACATGCCAAACAATCCCATTAGCCCAGAGCCCAAAAGCCTGGGGACAGCAGCTATGTCCTGAATCAACCACAGCTCTCTGCTTGTACTCATCCTCTCTGCTCCCAACATCCATGCACTCATGTGTCAGCATGCATAATGAACTCACTCAGAGCTACACCCAGCTTTGCTTTTACTCTGAGGAAATAGACTGCCCCATCACTCTGAGTAGCCTTTTACAACTCAACACTGATCAATTAATGACTACGAATGAGACCCTGAGAGATATTCATACAGGAATACTAGAGCGATGCTGAAAGAAAGAGGAGCGCAGGGAGATGGATAATAAACTATGAATTGCAACTCACAGCAAATCCAACAGCAGAGAGGCACTTTTGCAATCACGTTCATATTGATACCTCTTAAAGCTGGCAACACAGGCCAAGGTCGCTGGCCTCATATACAGGATTTATTTCACTCTCATATCCAGGTGCCACAGAGAAATAAACTAAGAGTCAAACAGAAACCAGAGTAATCAAAGTGGCACACAATGTTTAGTGCTTCCTGGATTTTACTTCAGGGCTCCAGAAAAGAAAAAAGAACAGTAAAACAAAGCACAAGGAGAGAAAGATGTTTGTCCATGTTTGTCATGTCATAAGCTGAAAAAGTGCAAGAGCAAAAAAGTAGGAAAGAAAGTGAATCAAGTGTAGCAGAGGGAGGAGGAGTTACTCACTGCTCCTGTCACCTTTCCACCTCCAGCTTCCCTTGTACTTTCCAGAGCCATCCCCTGGTACACAGACTCCACTCAGCACCTCCGCCAACACCATCAGCAGCAGCAGGGGCATCCGCCTGCCAGACATGACTGCCTCTGAAGCTTGAATCAAGGCTACAGCAGAGAGTCAAGGGCCATGGGGAGTGCTGTCCCACGCTCTGTCATATCTCACACAGCTGTACAGAGAGGTCCAAAACAATAACAGCACGTCCTCCTCCTCCTCCTCGGCTTCCCTTGGAGCGTTAGCCCTGGGCCACGACACCAAAGCCCCAAAGGGGTCACACACTCACCAACACTCCTCCTCCTCTTGTGGGACTGGATTTATCCCTCTTGGGGCAATAGCTTCACAGACCGGCTGTAATTCCAGCATTGGTAGATAGGAAAAGTAAGCCTGGATTTCTGGAGCTTCGCTCTGAAATATTTATCTGGTCTTTTTTCTCTCTGCACTCTTCGTCTTCCTCTTTTTCAGTGCCTCTTGAAGTTAGAAAAGTCTTTATTGCAGTCCTGGTCAAACTCTCAAAATGAGTTCAGCGGTAACAGCTCCCATGAGAAGAGACAGCAAAGGAAGAAGCAAATTTCCCTCCCTTGCAGAGCAGAAGTTGAAACGTTGACCAGGGATACTGATGGTGACAAATCACTGATCCAGCAGCAGCCAACTCGTGTCGTGCGCACCAGGCAGTGACTGACTGAATGAATGAATGTGTCCAGGAGTGTGAATGTGTGTGTGTGTGTGTGTATGCATGTGCGTCCTCCGCCTCTCTCTTCGTCCACCTACCACTTGTCTCAGATCACATGAGGCAGTGTTGATATGAAAATAAGGAATAAATCACAGAGATCAGTTCACTCCAGAGCAGCCTTGACTTTGTCAACAGAGCATCTGAGAGAGAGGGAGGCAGAGAGAATGAAAACGAGAGAGGGAGAGAGAGAGAGAGAGAGAGAGAGTACATCTTGCAAAGGAGTGAGGTAGGGAGGGAGGGAGCTAGAGAGGAGAGAGACTGAGTGAGACAAGTGTGGGGGGTGTGAATAGCAATTTCTCAAGTGCAATTGCTCTTGTGTTTTTGCAACATGTGCATGAATGTATGTATGTGTGTGTGTGTTTGTGTGTGTCTGTGCGTGTATTAAGCAGGACTGCTTTAATCTAATGCTTTCCCAGACTTAAAATAAACACACACACACACACACACACATAAAAGTCGTTGTACCTGCACTTGCCCAACCAACCGCCCTGCGGCACACCTGTACACACAAGTAGGCAAACCGGTTTGACTGGGTGTTAATGAGTGTGTGACAGTAAATCTGTACTCACTGCAAATTGATACCTGCATCACAGTTTAGAAAAGATTTTCAGCTGACTAAACAGCTGAACAGTTACACTGCGATGCAATATGCTCATGCTTTGGTAGTGTCTTTAAGATTTAGAGCTGGAAAAGGCATCTCTTGATCATCAATATGAATAATGTCCACTCATGAAATCAAAATCTGAAGAAGACTTAAACCTAATGCATCCCCCCACTTTTCATCGTTCATAGTGTTTTCTTTAAATAATAATTAAGTGTCAGCACACGCAGATAAGCATGTAACACGTTTAATAATGCACAACTGCAGAAGGAAACGGATGTGTTTTAGCCTTGGGCTTTTCTCAGCGTTACTTAACTTGTGGGTGTGACTCCTGTCAAACAGGAGCCAGGAACATGTCAGTGATTAACCTCAAGCTGATACAAATCATCAAAACAACGTCAACAAAAACCAAATACAAGCAAAAAATTGAGGTCATAAGAAGAAATGTATATTTCTTTCTTTCTTTCTTTCTTGCAACAATGGAGACGAGCAGCCAGCTGATACAAGCACAAAAAAAGGTCATATGAAATATACGGCAATATGTTATTGTAATACCCACATAAGTGACCAAATGACACTTTTGTGCTTTTGTGTTTTCTTTGCACGCACTGTAGATGTGGATTTCCTGTAAATGACAGCACGCCAGTGAGTTGGACTTTAGCCCAAATTAGGTACACTTTAAGTGGTGGGAATGTTAATCACTAACAACCCAAAAATGAATCACACTGTATGTTATTCTATATGAAATAAATTAATTATATATTAGATGCTTAGTCTGTTAAACAAGACAAGTGTCCTCTCACAGCACCTCACAGCACCTTTTTCAAGAAAAAAAAGGCATAAATTGAATGATGAAAGATGAACTGTGGTAATTTTGTGGGAGAATTTAAAGAGTTTTATGATTGAATAATTTGCATTGTGTTTATACGTATACAGTACACACTTTGCATGCAAGCACACGCGCGCACATACACACACACAGACACACACACACACACCATGAAACCTATTTTTGTAAAAACCAAACTCAGCAAGTCTGGGTTTAGAGTTACAATGCTTGTTTCCTCTGCCTGCCCGGCTGTCGGGAGGCAGGTGAGTGCAGGTTAATGTGGGAAACTGAAGGTGTCAGCAGCACCTCCCCCCCTCTGCCCTCACCCATGTCTCCCTCATATGCCCTTCATTACTGTGGTGTAAAATGCCATTAGCGAGAGTAAACTGCTCCCAAGCAAACACGCTGTTGTCCAAATAAATGGGAATTTACAGTACGTGAGGTCAGTTTGATGAAGAAGAAAACACAAATCTGTAGACTGACTTGTTTGCTAAATAATTTGCTATAAAATATAGTATATGAGTCTCTGTCTACAGAATACAGCTCTTAAATTAAGTCTGATCACCTGATGTTCTTATTTTGTTGAATAATGTGGACAGTGCCCTACAAAAGTGTTTCTATTTGTCAGTCATGTAATCCTGATGTACTGGCCCTTAAGGACCATGCTCCTGCAGATGTAATTAATTGAGTTACATTAGCCACTGATGGAAGTCTGATTAAAACAGCTCTCTAATGATTAGGCCTCTGGAATAATTACCACTGCAGTGAGGACAGACGCACTTCAACCCCTCAGGACGCCAATCTAACTGTCCTACTACCTGCTAAATGTCACAGCTAATGCCAGCTGCTTAGAGACTTGGACAATGCAATGCATATTCTATGTGAGAAGATTAAATTGTGTCGCAAGTTACAACAGAGGCAGCATTTGTAAAACTGTCCCCACATAGCCTAATGTGTGTGTTTTAAAGGTTTAGCGTACTCTTTGTTAATACTCAGAGCCAAAGGGTGGATAACATGCTCAGCAAAAACACACTAATAACTTTATTTGTCAGGTTACAGGGAATAGACACACTGAAAAAGATGGTGACGTCAGCTCTCAGCACAGTTATTATAGACTTAAGTCAAGTTCTTTTGTCTTGTGCATGGAAGAAGGACAAGCATCAGCAAGTGAAACCCATATTTTATCGGATCCCAGCTGAAGTGTGCACATGAAATGCTTGTGGTTGTGCATTTTCCATTTCTCGCTGCTTTACAATTCAAATCGCCCTCATTTAGTCATTTCTCTGCAAATGCTGCTGCTAACACGCTCTGTATCTACTGTATTATTTATCTATTCAGATGGGTTGTTGTATATTAATCATTATGTCATATGTAATTCTAATGCATACAAAAATGACTATATTCCAAATTTAATTTATTGGCCTGACATGCCTGCTGTATTGTGTATGTATCAAATCTACAACATGATGGAACTTCAGCCAGAAAAGCTGCACAGCTGTCTGGGTACTTCACTAAAAAATTAAAACAGCACACAAATAAATTACATACATAGCGCATAACAAATGACTTAAATTCAGTCATGTAATCACACAGGGTGACTGGCTCTGGCAGTTTTTCTAATTAACATTAAATCTTGGTGCAGTCTCACAGCTGGTTACTGCAAAAGTACTGCCAGTTTGCATGTAGTTTTCACTTGAGTCTGCTAAAATCACCTGAAGGCCATTTTAATCACACATCTAACAGGCTAACAGGATTCGTTGTATGGTGTTGCCTTCTCTAGAGCAGGGTCAAATCTCTGCCTTATCTTGTCATCCTCTACATGCTCCCAGTTGTTTGTGTCAACAATAAATTGTCTTTCAATTCCTGCTGCCAGCAAAAATGAATACATACTAAATATCCCACACTGAGCCTCAACCATATTGTGCCTCAGCTGCCTTGGGCAGCATGCTTTTCCACTTCTGTCACGAGTCTTTGTTAGGTTTGATGCATCTCATAGGGACCTCAGCATTAAAAGGCTCCGTCAAAGCTTTGCCTCAAATGCATGGGTTGAGTCCTCAAGGATAAAATACTGTAGCATGCTCTTCATTTGGGCTCCCTGGCAAGAGCCCGCATAGACTCCAGTATATTCAGTGCAATGCTGCTAAACAGAGAATGAAAAAACTTTCAAATCGTGACCAGTGCGCACCAGCTGGCTCCGTGTCGCTTTTCCCTGACTGTTCAGTGCAGCTACAGACTTGCAGCCTCCTGCCTGAAACAACTGCTCACTCATGCAGTCCTCCAAACCTCCTATCGAATGACTACCTTCAGGACTGAGCAAAAACGCTTATGCCTAGGAAAGTATTTAAACGCTTAGTATTACTATTATATCCCTGCACTTATATTTAAGTGAAGCAGCGGTAATCTATGTGTGCTGGCTGGAAATTGCTGTGTAATGGTGTTAAAAGGCGTGTGCATGTGCGCGCACACACACACACACTTTACTTCGACAAGCCACAAAGACCAAAGAGACATTCTCTGTATGACCTTGTGGATGACAATGATTGATGATGAACTCATGCCCAGTTTTATGTAATAAAATCTTGGTGGTCTGTTTTTCTTTCCGGTCTTAGTCACTTTCTTTGCAAACATCATATTTAACACTATCACTCTCTTGATTTATTTCCTGACACTGACTGAAGATGTAATTGAGGCTTATTGCAAGACCGTATAGCCTTGAAAATAAGACCCACTTTGTGTTTTGCTCCTCTCTCTCCCCCATATCAGTATGGTGTTTATGAAGCTCGCATTCTGGCCCCTCTTACTTCTGCCAACGTGATGTGACAGCAGGGTTGATGGGTGGCACAAAGACACCCAGCAGGGATGAACAGGCGTAGGACTGGCCATTAGTACACAGCTTGGAGCACAGCAAGAGATTCGGGTGGGACTGGCACCCACTTTCTGACACTCACACATGCAGCAAAAAAAAAAAAAAGGAGAAAATAATGGGCCCATGGGAAGAGGAACTACAAAATAGTCAGGAGTTTCAATTAAAAAAAAAACAAAGAAACTTTTGATTTGACTTTCTGTAGCTGGATCTGACACACAGAACACACAGACAGACACAAATTCCAGCACATCTTCTCAATATTTTGTTGAAAATATTAACATAATAGCATTATTACATCACCAAGAGGGCGAGGTCTACTGGTGTATTTACAAGAACCATCAGACATTCTGGAAAATATGCTTACCTGTTTTTTCACTACATGAGAAGACTCATACCACCTCATATCTACACGAAAGTATGCAGCCAAAGCCAGCAGACGGTTATCTTTACTTAGCACGAAGAAAGTCACTTCCTTCTTCCTTCCTTCTACAGTCTTGTTAACTAGTGAGAGGTGCTGTTAGGAGCATTTTGGTATAATTAAACAGAGCCAGGAAGTCACTAAGCTAAACTAACCGGCTGATGCTTCATATTTAACAGACAAACATGAGTTATATCAATATTCTCATCTAACTCTCTGCAAGAAAGGGAATAAAAGCATTTCTGAAAATATCCAACTATTTCTTTAACTCAGTAGTGCCCTCAGCGGTCCACATTTTCCTCGTCTATCACACACTCCATCATATCTTCTTAGATTTCTTTGATTGGGAGTGGTATTAAGTTCATAGGAACTGCTAATCTGTAACAGTAATTTAACATTTAACTTGGCACATTTGTCAAGTGGGACTAACCTGATTATGTGCTCTTGTAATTTTATAAGACAGTAACTTACAGTATGTCTTTTTCAGTGCATTTGATTAGAATTTTAATTACAGTGCTTTGGAGGAAGGCAGATGGAGCATAAATTAGCCATCAGGACTCTGGTTGAACAGTGACACTGTGTGATGACAGATTTTTTTTTTTTTTTTTTTAACCTACATACCAGAGTTTCAAGCGATTCATATTTCATTACTGTCTCGACTTCAAGAATGCAGAGAGAAGTCAGGAGATGGGGCGTTGACCTGAGCTAAGAATTACTGCATGACACGCAGCTCAGTGACATCTAATCTACAGGTTGTAAATACACTTCAGTACAGGATATGTGCTGGTACCCCAGTGTGTGCATGCTCTTTTGGGGAGTGCAGTAACACTGAACAGTACTTGGAAACACGTATTAATGCATCTGCTCCAGAGCTGCTGCTCTTTCTGAGTGAGTTACATTCAACATGTATGGAGGGTGATAAACAAGGCCACACCCAGCAATCGTTGCAATGCCAGGTTACAATGGCCCACTCAATCAAAACCACTGTCCAATCCACGTCTCAAGCCTCCTATCGGTCTTCTTCAACACACACACACTCACACACACACACACACACACACAACACCACTTTCAAATCAATGGGAAGTCCTGGGAGGAACCTTGCTGAAGGTTAATGTGTGGAGGGTAAAACACATGTGATCACTTGCAAAGACATGGAGGGAAAAAACTGGTATGCTTTTACTGTCGCTACACTTTTTCAGTCTAAATAAGAAGATGGTTTTAACCTTAAGTGTGCTTATGTTCGCAGTAAGTAATGTACTAAATGTGCATTGGAAGGGATTTGTGTACATATAATTTTCTCTTGATAAAGTTTTATGGAGTTTGCATATGATTGCATCAGTTTCGGAAAGTCAAAGAACAAACTGAGGCTTGCTGACAGGCACAAGTACTAATTACTACTACTCTGATCAAATACTGATCTTTAATGAAATATGAAGGCTGCTGTTTTTGAAGCATTATGATTTATCCTAACACTGACATTGAGCAGAATGGCTGAATAGAGCAGACTGTTGTTTATATCACATAAGATTTTATGATGCAAACATCTGTACTCATTCTAGCATCTGCTCTTTTATAGAGACAAACAGGGCTAAAGTCATTTGCCTCCACACCTCCCACCCCAAAATCCTGGTTTCATTCCCTGTAATGGCTGTCGTCAGCGGTCTCACCTTGCAGTGAGATTCATCAAGCACCATCGTCCAGATCGCACAACACACTGTGATTTACAGCTGCTGTTGCTGCAGGGCCATCTGGACCATAACCACTCCTGAGCACTCGGCATAAGATTCTCATTCTTTCGCTCTCTTACCCTCCTCTCACTGCATGCTTCACATTTGCTGTGCGTCTCTTTTTCTTTTGCATAAATACACATTGCTCATTTCTCCCACATGCAAACTCTCCTTTTGGATCTTCTCTTCACGTACTTACATACATGTGCACTCTAATGCGCACTTTCTGTATGTTATCAACATGTTACCAGATTTGGACGCATAATAAACAAGTTATATTGAAGAATTTCAAGTACAAACATAAGATAAATACACAGAAGAACATTTAAACAGTTCCAAAAAAAGTGGCACGAATGAAGACTTGAAAACCTAAAATTAATTTTCTTTTACTACATTTTCCACTTATTCCCATTTCTGCTATAATTACTATAATGTGTTTCAATTACGGAATAGAAAGTAATTCAGTTCAGTTCAGAACAGATGACTGAGTTTGCATAATGCCTTAATTTAATCTCTCCTTTTCTGCCTGTCTCCAGTAAAAACACTCACCGCAAGGGTAAATCTCCTTTCAAAATATCATATAAAAGAGCTTAAAAGAGTACTTAGGTTATAAATTACATTTATCATTGTCCTAAAAAAGTCTGCTTTCCCTTGAGTCGCACTAAAGACACCTGCACCTTCCATTGTGTGGAGTCCATGTAGAATCATGGGGACACACCACCCGAACACACACACTGGTGCTGGCTTTCTACCAAGTACGCAGGTGATAATCGCAAAACCCTCAGTGTAAATGTGCCTCATTCACAATTATGGGAGTGTCATAAGTGCGGATCTGCATCTTTTAATGCTCTGTACCTCTGATTCAGTGAGTCTCTAAAGAGCCTCCTGCTGCAGTTTGTGTTCAGCAGAGTGTGTGATGAGAACCAGGTGAAACATCTGGTGTCATATAAAAGGTGTTAGAGCATTAAAAGCAGAGCCATACAAGCTTCAAAAGAGCTGCCAAATATATCGCAGATGTGAGGAGAGCACTTGCTGAGGTCGACTTGTGTAATATGACTATCACCCAGCAGGAGGCAGTGTTGAATTCAGTCAATATTAAGGGGAACCATCCCAGCCACTGATTCCACCCGAGGGAGGTCAGAGCCACTTGAGGCAGGTCAGGGTTTAGGTGTTGAAGTGACACCTGACAGCCGGGTCCTGAATTCGACCCTTTTAGATTAGATCTGTAAATCTGCTGCTCTCTATCTACAAGATCACTTACACCACAGATTGATTGGAATAAATTATTTAGAGATCACATCACATGTGTACACAACCCTCTAAAAGCTTCAAGGACGAGCACTTTCTCGAGTCGATCAGGTAGAGGAGAGAAGCATGTGAGACACACAGTCATAATGAATAGCAGTGCCAGTGCAAGGACAGTGATGTGATCTCTCAGCCAAGGACGATCACGATGAGGAGGCAATGCAGAGTACAGAAGTGTTCAGCACAATATTAACTGCTTTACTCCTCTGATTAATTTTCATTTGCATTATGATGCATTATGTAACTGAAAAATGTTTGGTACGAGACATAAGTCAGCACAAGAAGTCAAATAAAAGTTTGTTTATCATATAAGGTGAGGATTATTCTATTGCTTTCAGACAGCTATGAAGGTGAACAAAGTGTAGATTTGTGTAGGCTTTAAACTTCAGTCTGAAAACCTCAGCAAAATATGTCCTAATGCAAGTGTATGTATTTCTCGTGTGTGCGGGTGTGAGTCTTTCCCATTAAATTTTGAATTGCACAGAGGGACACTTCAAGCAAAACTGCATCTCGCTATCTTTGGTACCGCAACTACAATACTGCATACGCTAGACAAAAATCTCTTAAGGGTTGCAAAAGGTGTCCACATGAAACATTTACATCATAAAACTGTATGGGAATCTACTCCTGCATAAAATAAAAAATAATACTGAAGCTATATTTATTACTAAATCAAACTTTAGCACCAACTGCTGTGTGAGGAAGATAAAAAATGAAGTACACCCTTTGGCCAGGAGGTGGCACTCTCTGACCACAAACTAACCTGGGATGTGAGACTCCATTCATCTTTGCCCATTTCAAGATCTTTAATCAAGATTAAAATTAAAATTAAAAAATTGGACAGAATTAAATTTCAAAATTGGGTGTTTCAAAAGCTAGAGATGATATCCTTAGTCTACAAAACTGGAATACCCATTAACTGCCCTACCCCCAAAAAAGAAGTATGTTTATGGGTAGGAAAATTAGATAAGGTGGGGGTTAGGATGGTTTTGAGGCTTTAAAAAAAAAAAAAAAATCAATCAGGATTATCCTGATTTCAGTTTCCAGGATGGATGCAACATGGATTCAAGGTGGATTTAGAGACATGTATAACAAATGGCATTTAATCACTCTTTTATTCAATTCTTGCACATTAAAGAACCCAAACAATATCCATTCAAAATAAACAACCAACTAATTTAGTCAGCAGCGCAAAAATCCATCCTCAGTCATTGTCACAGTTTAAAGTTGTAGGACGTCCCACTTCAGTACTTTCAGTGTGTTTGATACAAAATATAAAAAACACTGTGCTGTCTTTCATTCCCCAGATAAGTGAATATGAATAATATGCAAACTGATTTAAACTTCCCAACAATTTTATGCCTTTGACCAATGCATGAAAACCTGTCCGAAGACTGCAAATCTAGGTTCTGCAATCCATCTTAATGTTGTAGTATCTGGATCAGAATGATTCTCCTGAAAAACAAGAAGATCTATTTTATGGCAAAAAGAATCAATACCGGGCATACTGGGCACTGATGTGTATATTCTACACCAATCTACACCTGGCCAAAGTTCAAACTTCTTTAGACCTTTTAGTTTATCCATAAAAAAACAGTTGGTCTGCAGATTTTTAAATGGGCAGCAATGATGTCTTTAAGCCTGTATTTGCTCTCATTTTTCATTTTTCTATCAAAAATCTGAAGCACTTCAGCTCCAATTGTTAAGTGAAGTGAAGTGAAGTTCCTTCCACTTCCAAAAGAGGGCAGTAGAGTCTCATATTGTGAGGCTGTCAGGGCCACAGCTTCCTCGCAGCTCTGATTGTTCATGCTATTCTACCCTGCTCGTTCTGTTTCTTTGGGACTAATTACAGTGTCCTTCATCAATAGAAAAATAGGCAAGCGCTCACTAATTGGTTAAAGCGAACACACACACGCATACCTAAAGTATATGCTGACATAATGCTCACATTAAATGCACAAGTCTCTCTCCTCCTCTCCCCTCAGATCCCCTTATCTGTTTTATTTTCCAACTCTTTTACACTGTTTCCTCTTTCTCTCTCTCTCTGAATTGACAGACCAATAAGCCTTTAATCCCTTTAATACAAACTTCCAACAGAATCACTTTTTAATTGCATAAAATAAACAGTGGATCCGTAACCAGATCTCCTCTCAGGATAGATTTAGCTCGGCTACAGACGGCGGATTAAGTTGAAAAGTAAGCCTGCAAGTTATTTTGAGGGAAAAAGGGATGAAAGAGAGCAGTGAATAGCACAGGGTGTCACAATAATTCCTGTGCAGCTCTGTGTTAGCCAACACATGAGGAGAATAATCATATGGAGATGATGGTGGTGGCTCTGTGATTAATGGGCCCATTTTCTTTGCACAGCTTGGATAGCGGGCCTACTTGGCCCCATTAGGAAGAAGCCTAAAGCCACTCGGTTTGTCTGTATGCCATTCATCAGGCAGATATGAGCAACAGAAAAGGTTTATTTTCACACACCTAGGAAATACGGAATGGAATATACAGAAACACATCCCTGTACCTCTTTCATACCGCATTTTGATATGATCTATGCATCTGAATACTTGTGTCAGAGGCTATCAAATCTCCAGTATTCAGAGTGAGTTGAAAAGAGGAGATGTTCTCAAGCTCTTATCTCTCATAATTGGTTCTACCTGCTGTGCAGAATCAGAGGAAGCAGCGTGCTTGTGTATTTCCATCCTTGTTTGATGGAGTACAGGGAGTGAGTGGCGAACACTGACCAGACAGCCACAGAGACATACCAGTTTGCCTTTTAGAGCAGTATGCAAATCCACTGTTAAATTTCATTTTTCTAATCCCCTTAATCAGAAACAGGGGAATAAAGCCAGCTGGTAGGAACCCATGTTAAGATGTAATTAAGCATCTGATTGAATTTCAGTGCATACCACAGTGTATGTGCCAAGGCGTGAACAGGAGTAGGAGGAGGGGGTGGAAGATAGAGGTTGTGGGGGCTTGTACACCAGATTGAGCGTTGGGGTTTGTGGAGGGGGGGACACATTGCCCAGCGACGGGAGACCTGGAGCTCGCAGCAGGCTTGGTATTTTCCAGCATGCTCCACTGCATGAGTGAACAGCGATCAGAGGCACATTTTTATACATTACTCGGAAGACTCCCATGTCAATCATCTCCCTGCTGACACTGGAATGGTTTTCTCCTGCTTGAATCTTAACATACAGTGCCGGAAAATAGACAGAAAGGCCATCACTTCAAGTTGTCTCTATTGTCGAATACATGAAAAAAGACAGCGCAGAGGTTGTTACGGTGGTTGTTACTGTTGGCCTGTTAAGTGAATTCTGACGCACCTTTTTTCTTTTCAGTTTCATTCAACACGGGTTTGCTATCACCACACAGAACTCTTTGGGGGTCAATGCTGACAGATATACTGGATGCAGCCCACCTGGGAACTGGCCAAACATGTAACCTAATCCGTGTCCATGTATGGTTGATAGAGGACACACACACACACACACACACACACACATACACACACATAAGTACAGGCACACAAAAGGGACTGTAATGAAATTCATCCACTCAAAATGCATTCCCTCCTAGACAGAGACAATATAAAGCCTGGTCTGGGGAGAGGGAAGAGCTGTCACACCAGTTTAGTTGGGCTTGGATATAGAAAAGATCCATTACTGAGGCCTTTCATCACCAAACATTGCTACCTGTGGGGCTCTGAAGCAGAGCGAGAGTGGGGGAAAAGGTGGGGGTTGGGTCATGGAGAAAAGAAAAGCACACGAAGACAGGTGACAGGACTTGACAGGTCATCATGTGTGTGCCCTCCCACCGTCCTTTCCCAGCCATCCTTCACCCTTGCTCTGTCAGTGCCCAAGGCCCATCTGGTGAACAAGCTGCCTGCTGATGAACAGAGTTAAAGGAAATCAGACTCTATCATCATGACCTCAACTGGACTGAACACAATGCTCCTCAAACTGTTCTATTATGGAAATTACTGCATTGTTTTCCTGTACCTAACATTGTTGACCTTAAACCTGAGCTTACGAAGCCCAACTTGTCCCACGTGTGGTCAAAAATGTCTAAAACTAGAACTGCTGTGGTTGCATCAGTTGTCAGTATAACAACATGGCCTCCGTCTTGTGTGGACTTCATTAAATGAACAAATCTCTATACACAGTAAGCATATTCATACATATTAACACAGCAGTTAGGCAACCTTTTGAGGTTTATTTAATTTACCTCTGGCCTAAATAGGAAGGTGCACATTGTGATATTGTTTCTGCAAGCAACTTGCACAGTTGTGGTAACAACAACTGTTTTCTTTTAATGTTGTTTGCGCTGACAGATTTAATGCCATGTCTTCACAACCATTTCTCTTAAGTGTAGGGGACTGCAGATAGCTCTTTGTTCACAAAGAGAAGAGAAACTGTGCTGTATATGTGTTTCTTTACGGTTCATTGTTGGGTATCTGCAGCCTCTTACAGGGAGACAAAAGGACACAGGTAAGCAGTAGTTCAGGGAAAGGTGATGTATGATCAAACGTGAAAGCAGTATTGATTTTCCTCAATTGTGTTTGCTCCGTTTGCCACTATTAAATATGGATTCTACGCAACTGCCATCTTGACTTTGTTTTGAAATTGACGCTCTCTCGATAAAGGGCTATAGCTTTTTCAATAAAGCCCTGTGTCAGGCGAGAGAGATTGGTCTGACACAGCCAGAGACTCTGCGTTTGATTTGCTTCAGAGGCAGCACATCAATGCCTCAGCAGCACTCAGGTTAAACCACGTCAACACCAGCAGCAAGAAAGAGAGCAGGGATGACAGAAAACCAGTGAGCAGGATGTAGGGAATGTTATCTTAAAAAGGACATTTTTTCATGGAGATTATTAATGCTCATATGGTCACATGGAGATAACGACACATGTTCTTTAATGACAAAAAAGGTTATGAAAGTATAGCCATGTTAAGTGCTCCTCCCTCCACAGACATGATCCAAAAACAAACACACAGTAAGCAGAGGAGATTAATCTTTGTTAAATCGTGCTGTGGCAAGGGCCCAATCCCCCAGTGGTCGTGACACTGTTTCACACCCACTCCTTAGTTACTGTAGCTCAACTACTGGCCTTCACAGAAAATATCTGGTCAACTGCTGAGAAAGGACAAAAGGAACAGTAGGGTTACCAAAGGGAAAAGTTTGCAGTTGGTGTTTTTCAAAGGGTAATATTTATGTCTGAGAATAAATAACATTTTCATGGGCACAAATGAAACATGCCCTTTTGCAGATAACAGTCTATGTTAAAAGTCCGTATTCCCTGTTTGTTAGAACCAAAGCTAATATCACATAAACCAACAGAGAGAACATCAAGTGAACACATTCATTTAAAAACTATATCCTGGTGTTAAAGCATCTTTGACTGATTCCTCTAAAAGGAAGAGCATCTCAGTGAATTGTGGCAGTGGACACACAAAAAACGCTCTCTGAGGCATCAATAACGGCCAAACATCCCATTCTCTGCTGTTCCTGCCTTTGTCTGGAGATGAATAAATCCAACTTGATCTCCATCTAATGTACTGTTTAGAGCCATTGCCTGTGACAAATTGCAAATTACCCTGCATGCCATGTCCTTGTGAAGATGTTCCTGCAATGTAGCATCTGTTAGATACGACTGTTTGATTAATTAGAGTTTCATTGAACATTTCGCTTTATTTCTCCAAACAATAAGTCTGAGTGTTGTCAAAGTACTGAATATTTGATGCTATAACAAAATACCTAATATCAGAAACCTTCATCTTATGGCTTATAGAAAGCAACAAATCACATTCCCTTCAAAATCATGTGGACAAGCTGTTTTAGCAGAAATAATGAGCATTAGATGTTCAGTGATCACATATTGGTGTAACGTGTGGGTGTCCACATAATCGTGTGTGCATCCTACACTGTTTAACATGTATTTGGCTACAGAAACTAACACTAGGCACTCTTAAAGTGTTATTTCTATCTGTCGTGTTTGTAAAACTAAGTATGCATGTGTTTCTTTAATTATGATAAGCCAAGAGAAACAGAAAGTGATTTTAATAATAACTGACAGTCAAGAATAAAGGTTACAGTAGATATTACAGCAGCTTTTAATATCTATTGTAACTGTAATCTTATTGTAAAAGCAGTAAGCAATGTCTTAGAGGGCAACATGCTAGATGCACACTAAAGACCAAACATTTTGACTTTCAGATTAGTATACATAGAATCATGCATCCATATTGAGATATGCAGACACACAGGCACACACAGAGGCTGGTATATGCCCATACAGGTGTGTTATCCCCACGAAGCTGGTTTCATTATTCCGTGTCCCCTGACATTTCAGCACCGTGGAGAGCTCCCATATTAATCTTGAACTGCGTGTCTCCTTTTCCCTGCGCAGTCCTGCCCCTAATGACAGTTTTATCATAACTTATTATTGCTGCCCCAAACGTGAGCTGAAATTATGTAAATGTGGCATGTTTGGTGCGGAAAACATCTTTATGTTTTGCTCAATGGTCGCTCAAGCGGGAATCTAATTCTGCTCGCCGACAGCCTAAATGAATCGGCTTGTTACAGTTTGAATAATAGTCTACGTGGTGAGGTCGGCTGGCTGAAGGTTGAGAGGGAGAGACCCACTTAGTTAGGTGCCACCTTATCGGATTGTACCCCCGCCTCATTCATTACCTTCCATCACTTCCCTCATTTGCAATAAGCAATATCATTACAGGATGATTTGCCTCAAACGTGGAGTTGAAGTAACATCTCGAGGCAGAAATAACCACTTCAAGATTTGCAATTTGGGCTGCAATATAGGCTGGTAATAAAGCTTCAAATTCACTCTTATCCACACACCCGCCCTGCCCCTTTGTTTTGCCATTGTCTCTCTCTCTTGCACATACACATCAGGACAGGCAATAATGCAGAGAATAACACAACACCTTGGCCTTAATAGGATTTTCTTGAATGCACCACATCTTAATTGCCATAAAAGCATTACAGGTGTCCAAAGTCTCTGCTTCTGTCTATCTTTCTGACTCTCACCTTGTCAGCCTCTGACTCTTTGTCTTTCTGATGCTCACTCTCTCCATTTGTCTCTGTGTTTCTCTCCCCCTCCTAACAGGCCTATTTGCAGTCAGCGACACCAGACTCTGGCCATCCTATTTATTTAGGTAGTTAACTGAGCAGCCTCACAAGCAGCAGGCCTGATTTCCAATTACGCCAAATTCTTCTGCCTGTGAGAACATCTCTGGCCTTGAGAAGCCTCTCGATGTGTAACAGCCTACATATGCTGAAGGGCAGAATGCAGACATTATATGTTCAATGTGAGTGATCTCTATGCAGAGTTTGGATCAATGCATTAAAACATTTCTCCCCTCCCAGTTACCCTTTCATTCACTGTATACTTGACAGGAAGACTCAAAGTATGTTGAGTTAAAACCAAGTAAGCAGGGGTTCTGAGTGCAGTTAATCCAGCCTCATTTTTGACAACTTGGACTGGCTTAGCAGGAGCATGTGAATCTCTCAACCACTCCTGCCACCATGTGGTAAACCACTAGTGGTCACGTCTAAAGTCTTAATGGTTTCATATGTGATGGAATCCAATCCTTTGTAATTAGATAAATATCCCCCATCCACCGTTTCACTGCATGTTGGCACGGTTTAGTGTGTGACTTGCAATAAATTAGCAGCTTGTGATCAAATTAAAAAAGATCACAGACCTATTTTGATAGCTAAACCTCCTATCATCCATCACTCGTGAATTAAGTTCACCCATGGGAGCAAAATAAATTGAGACAAGGATGCAAAGTATGACTTGTGATATGCCTTTTTGGCTGACATTTAGCACCTTGTACTTCATTTTCTGCCTGAAAATGTCACCCGAATTAAATTAAAACTTTCTAAATCCGCGCCCTTTGCCGTAAAGTTGATACCAAAAATAGTTGTTTTAGGGATGGGGTTGCTCAGGTGAGACCAAGAACAAACAAACATTATCCTAATCAGTGATTAACACTTAGATGGAGGTATCACTGATATGAAATTACAACAAAGAAAAGGAAAGTAGCTGGAGTAAATGGTGCAGCTCGTAATACTCATGATGAACCCATATTGTTTGCCATTGTGACAATAATCACTACTGCAAACACAACACAGCCAGTCTCACTGCTCCCTTGCCTGCCACAAGGTGTGTGTGATGGGGGATGGGGTTTTGCTGGTTGTGGGTGTGGGCTGTTGGGGCAAGAGACAATAAACAGAGAAATATAAAGAGAAGGAGAGCCTGCTAGACAGAAAGAGCCCACACCTTCAGGCTTGTGAGAGTTGGAGGTGGATACAAGTGCATGCTGGAAGAGAATTTCTCCCCTTTTGTCTGTATGGTCATTGATTGTAAGACAACTGAGAATCGGCACAATAGCTTGCGGGCAGGGACAGATGGGCCAGTTCTGCTGGAGCACACTGGCAGCACTAACTCCTTCTCTGCTTTTGGGGCCAAGCTGGTCCCAGATGGGTGGGAGGACTGGGGACATTGAATTATGAGTGATGCAAAACCACTGGGTAAGCATGCTGAAGCATTTGTCATGATTTGGCTAAGTATGCGCCTATGGGAATGGCTTCTCACTGTAGGGCAGCACGCTGACAGAATGACAGAAAAACAACCATATATATATATATATCTCCACTCAGACACCAAACTTGATTTCCCTACATGCTCATGCTCATGCTCACATCAGGAGAGGAGGACAAAGAAACTCCACTGAGAGAGCATCATGTTTAAGCTTTTTCAATTTTCAGGTGTGCTTGTTACATTTCAGTCCTTTCCTTATTTTCCAGGTTCTGTCCCAGACGTCCCATGTTCTCTAAAAATAAACAAAGAATGGCCTCTCACCTCTCTTGGCACACACACACACACACACACACACATATACAGCATTCGCATCTCTCTCCTGAACAGGCAGCTTCTTATTCTGTAGGCACGTCTGTATATTTAGGTGAGAGGAGCTGGAGTGCTTCTCCTTGGCTCTAGGTCAGGGTTTTTGTCCACCAGGGACTCAGACTTGTGCAGGCTTCTCAGTGCTCTAATGGGGCACAGAGGGAGAAGAGGTTTCAGTCGGGACCATCTACCTCCTGTGGCAAGCTTAATTGGGTATAAAGATATGTAGCCCTCCCTGTGCCCTCCACCTTAGGGTAAACTGTATGATATGTTTAAGTAAAGACTCTAGACGTGGTGTGCAGGTTAAAACATGCTTTGCCTTGAAGGGAAGGAGAGCATCTGAGTCTTTGTATTCTTGAAGTGCACAGGACATTATTCTCAGATGAAATGTTTTCAGTTTTTCCTGATGACCACAGTGGTGCACTAAGAGGTCTGCTGGAATTACCCCTCTTTCAAGGGGAAACTGGCTTTTACATTGATGAATTGACTGGAATGTCACTGCTCTTCTGCTTATTTCAGTTCTTTCTTTGCACAGATAAATCAAGTCAGCCGCTGGATGTGCCGCTGGATGTGTGACAGCACAGGGGCATTTCTGGGGGTACTGCTAAATATAAAACCTCCACACAAAAGAAACAATCCCAATAAAAAGGTGGATAAATCGCTCTGAATCTGCAGGTTAACAGTATTGAACAATAAATGTCTTTTTCACAATTTCTTCATCAGCGCTCAGAGAAGTGCTGGCAGGTGGGATGTGATGGGGATTGGCTCAGCACGGAGGGATGTGTTAATGTGTGTTAATACACTAAAAGCCATAGGGCCTTTTCTAGCTGATGGATTGTCACTACTAAATTAGTGTGTGTGACAGGTCTAGTGCAGCACTGTAGGTCAGGGGAGAGCTGGCAGCTATGGCAGGTAAAGAAGGCTATATCAGTTAGGTTTAGGTACATGATAAAAACTAAAACGGGCCAAAAATCAGTGACACAGACGTGACTTTGGCCTAAATTTATGCAATGTGTCCATCAGTATAAAAGCAGTAGTGGTTTTTAAAATATACATCTTATCCTCGTCCCAGGAACCCCGATAAGCCCTTATCTCAGTTTTATGGTATTTTAGTTAGTCATACAATAAAACAAAAGAAACAATGATAAAAAATCTAAAGAAGAACTGAATAAAAGTGAAAGTTGGACAGCAGTAATATTCAAAATAAAATAATTGTGTTACTGCTCCTGACTTCCATTGCTGCTGATCAGCTGAAGACAACAAATAAAGCAGAGGAGTAAGTGATTTAGTAAATTAAACAAAGTCAGTTCATCCTCAGATGTACAAAAATATAAGGCTAGCTGGGATGTTCTGAAATCAAAGACAAGGACACAATCACACCAAAAATGAATTTCACTGATTACAAATTTAAATTGTAAATTACATTGTGACAGAAAGAGACAAGAAGAAGGCAAGAAGTAGAAACACAATCAGAAATCTGGATACTAAAAGAATCATGTAAACAGAGATATGAAAAAGTTTGTTTTAGCTCAGTAAATAACACTTGTAGTGATGATGCTTAACAGGTAAAATATTTACCATCAACCTACACAATTGTAGTCATTAACATTGCAGGTATTTGACCAAAAGTATTTGGCCAAAGTACTGTATAAATTTATAATTTGACTGGATGATAACACTAATCAGTAATTATTGATTCCTGGGGAAAATGGGGAAGACAAAAGGTTAAGGGTTATCAAGGTATTTTATTTCTTTTTTCCCAGGGACATAAACGTCCATGCAAAATTTCAATGGTAATCCATCCAATAGATGTTGAGAGCAAAGCAGTGGAATGACAGACAAGCCAACAGCATCCATCGACCACACTGTTTGTATAGGTAAAAACATGAAGAGAAAAGAGTATCTCAGACGGATATAAAGCATAGATTGACATAGGAAGATATGGAGCAGAGAGTCAGCTGTAGAGAAAGGCACATTTGCACAGAAAAACATTATTTTCTACGCTATTTCGACACACTTTAGAACAGTACATTCCATTTCCTCATTAACTATCCATTATCTATCTATTCTGTTTCCAGACATGGACAGTATTCCTCCGCATAACCTCATAACTGATGTTAGATCAATACTAAGGGGCCCAGTTCTCACTGAACATATGGTCGAAAAGCAGAAGCATCTGGAAATGTCAAGATTTCTGAAAGCTTTGGTAGTGGAAGACACCAGCACACAACAGTGACAGGTACAAGTATAATACATATAGAAAAAATGGGGTGATTGTAGCTAACATATCACAAGCCCAACAATGAAAGCAATGAAATGTAATTAACCCAATGTAAATCTTTACTGCATAGCGCTGATGTGGTGTAGCGGTGAGGGACCGGTGTTTGACGGCACATGTCAGATGTACTGAGGACATGTCACACAGGAGAGATGTGAGCCCAGTCAGCTCCTCAATCACAACCCATCCCGGAGCGCTACGTCAGCTACCTCACTATTGATTGTCAGGCTTCTTTGGGGAATTCAGCTTGATCCATTGTTGTGGGAGCAGCAAAGCCAATTGAATAGAGAAATCAGATGTATAAATAAGCAATGTTCTGCATGAGGGCGTCCAGGAACGGCACAATGACAGAGTCACCTTGACATAACCCTGCTGCTCCCAGCTCAGAGCGATCAGCGCTGAGCAACACTGTAAAGCCCTTACACACTGACGCACTCACATCCCTAATGACTATCTATGTGCTTTTAAATAGATAGAGTGCCAGCGTCTTTCACTGGGGGTAGTTGGGGGATTTTTTCAAAATGGCAGGGAAATTTCTCCATCGATTTATATTGCTGCTATAAAATTATAAGACAAGTGTTAAATGTGTCATTAAAGGCCTCATTAAAGTCTGTAATTGCTAAGCTGGATACATTTGATGCTGTTAAAAAGAGAGAGTCCTGCCATTCATTATTGTTACTGTCACAGGTTATCTAAGAGTAGCAACCTGAGAGGGAAGCTTCTTTAAACAAACCTGGTTTGACCTCTGGGAATGAACACGATGAGGAACAGATACCTGGTCCTATGCTTCACCTGAACCGCTTAAAGTTTCTTCAGAAACTGAAGTGAGAGTGAGAGAGACAAAAGAAGGTGGATGATAGATTGAAATATCAGATTCATTTACTCATCTCACAGATGGAAACATTTGAGGAGAGTCCTGCAGTTTGAGCATAGAGGGCACAAAAACCACTTTAGTTTTGCTATTAATTTCACTTGGTAGGTGAATTACGCTTGATCACAACTCACAAATAACTTTCTCTCTCAATTCTACAATTCATCTTTCTGGTATAAAAACAAGACTTGGAGCAGTCAAGATGGCAAAAGCACATGAATGGAAGATCAAAGGGCATTGTCTAAAACGAGGAATTTCTGCACTTCACAGTTAGACTGCAACTTTAGCACTGTTGACCGAGAGTGCACTGGTCTCATTCTCATCACTATGCTCTGCTTACTGCTGTTGCTGCTTGCTGGTTCAGGAAACATGAGCTCAGCACCTTGGCCTCTCCCTAAGACATGCACCGAATGGCCATGTCAGCACACTCTGAGGACAGTTTCTACCAAGGCCCGCTCGTTCAGCATGCAAAAACATTTACCAAGCTTCACTGTGACTGTACAAAAACTGGACATCACTTCACAGCATACTTCACAATGCACAGTGCCTTTAGAAAAAACAAAAACAAGTCTACTATTCAACATATAACAGTAGAAAAGCTCAGTACACAGTGCATTCTGGGTCTCTCATACTTCCAGCCAGTAACAGGTAAAGATGAGCCACCCCGCACTCCTCATCAAACACAGCTCTGATCAAGTGATTGGATGAGTGGTGCATGGGTGGAACACTCACAGAGCCTGGCCACCCTTTCCTCTGCTCTCATAACCCCCGGTGGTCAGGATAAAGAGAGAGAAGGGCGAGGATGAGGCAAAAGATACTTTGAATGACAGTCCACATACAGCAAGATTAATGACCCAACACATAAAGGCCTGGAGCAGCGCAGCCTTTTGATAAGGCACCGCGGATGCCCTCCGCCACCTCGCCGCAGTCCATACAAATCGAAGTCCTGTAGATTCCAGCGGCCAATTAATAAGTGGCCCTGGCAAAGGACACTATCCTTTGCAGCTGTCTGCCTCTCTGACGGCACTTCATCTAGATAATCTGATATTGTATCACAGACAGAAAGGAGAAAAAAGACCCGTCAGAGATTGTGAAGGACAGTTATCTATGGCAATGTGCTGGTTTTAGGGTGGGTGAGTGGAGTAGAATGTGTGAGTAACTCTGCATGTGTGAGCGTGCGTTGGCGTCGCACAATTTATGAGCAGAGCAGAGGTAAGTGGGCAGGTTGAAGGCCTCTTCAGTGCTGTTGTTCATATGGAAATGAGAAGTAATGAAGTCAACACTGTCAAGTTCACATCTCTCTGCATTGTCATAGTGATAAAGGGCACTATAGGTAATTAATTTCAGTCAAAATAGTAAATACAGAATGGCATGGAAATGATGCCACAGACACCGAAGAGGCTGTATTGTGCCATTGTCAAGCTTTATATGCTCACAAATCTGTCACAGTGGCCACAGGATATCACAACAACAAGTCTTTAACCATTAATAACAGTCCATACTGTCAATTTTCAACGTCAATGTATGCAAAAGCAATAGAAAAGTGTGGGTTCCACAGATTTTCCAGGTCTCTGGGGCCAAAATGATAATAAAAAAAAACTGTTGAAAAAACCAGTAAAAGTCTGTTTATGCACAAAGGCAGCATATGCATAAGCAGTGTTTGCATTCAGTATGTAATCCCCTGCATACATACTGTTATACATCTCATTATAGCATCTACCTCACTCATCATGCGGCTCAATCATTGTGAAATTATGCACATGTGCAGGAGCTCCCGCCCACAGTTAGCCACAGATGGATGCTGACACACCCACATTTAACTATGGTTAGACATAAAACAGACCCACTCTGTCCTTCATCTTGCGCATCAGTGTCCTTTAATGCTACCAGAGCAGCTCTTGTGTCACTCCACACACAGCTATTATGCATCAGCATGTTGTGAGCTACAGCCTATTGATTGATGACACAGGTCAAATTTATAATCCAATGTGTGTCATTATATAAATCACTGTGATTTGAATGACAACCACAAAACCTTTTTACTTGCAGTTGAGTAAAAGGAATCAAATGAAAGGGAAGTTATTTTATGGAACTCAGATCTAAATATTGTTAATGCAATATATAGTTGTTCCAAATCCCCCTTATAATCAACCCACTTCTAAAGGGACTTGCTTGCATGTTTAAAACCATGTTGTCTCTGCAAAAATATTCAATATTTTTAATTTCAATACCTTCCAGAGTCTAATTTTCTACAGATGCTCAACACGTGCACCACAATGGTTTCTAAAGACAGATATAGCTTCAAAATGTATGGAATTAAGCTGAGAAGATGGCTCTGGATAAGGGAAACATTTTAAGAGCTCTCAGAACTTCCAAGTGGTTTCCAGTCTTCTGAAGAATGAGAATTCAATATTTAAATGAATGAGGCGCATGAAACTTGTATCTGTGTCTGTACAGAATCTATAACTGCTTGAATGCTGACTTTTTAACAACCGCCAGCTGTAATTATTAGGCATAATAAACTGATCAAAAATTCTCAAACAGTGGCAATTAACTAACCATCAAATCTATTCAGGCATAGAAAACTGTGACTAATACTAATGTTATACCAATGAAATGGGCGTGAAGGATATATCAATATATCATTTTGAATAGCTGCTGCTCACAGGGTGCTGTAACCTTCAAGCTATGCCCCGTGCAGTCAACTCCACAGAGCTGATAAAAGCGAATGCTGAGTACACAGCTGCACTTGTGCACCAAAGCCTGAAGGTGTGACAGACACAGGCAATAAAACTCGGCAAAGAATGGCAAGACAGTAGAGGCAGCTCTGTTCTCTCTCACCCTTACTGTCAGAGACATGACATAAATATGAGGCTGAGATAGTGGGGGAAGTGCACCGTATGGATTTGAGAGGAGCAACAAAAGGAGCAGAAAGCCTGACACTTGACATAAGTCACATGAATGTAGTCGGGACTCGACCAGCATCAGCATCAGCATCAGCATCAGCATCAGCATCAGCATCAGCATCAGCATCAGCATCATCATCGCCATCAAGCTGTCCACACAAACAAATACGTGCTGAATGCACAGTGTATACGTGTAAGTGTACGTAAGTAAGTGTACGAGCTATATTTGAATTTCTGTGTCTGCGTGTGTGCATGAGGGTTTTACAGTTGAATGTTGTCCCCCAGCTGTGTGTGTTTAACCCCCCCATACTTGGCCCCGCCATAGGTCCCCTCATTCTGGCAATCGCATGACAGAGGCCAACGTCCTCCCAGCATCCTTGAGCGCCTGTGATGGGCACGGAGCCAGTGACTGATCACTCGCTCGTTCCTTCTCGTCAGCACTTTCGCTCATCCAGCTCGTCATCAGTGCTTCACGGTAATAAAACCAATGTCATCCTGCTCCTTGTGAAGTTCACATGGAGAGATAAGGGTAGAAAATCTGGCACCGGCTTTTTGTTCCAAATTAATTTCCCACTGTCTTTGTGTACACCATTTCCTGGGGGGCACTTAGTGCTGACAGCAAGCGAATCTCATGTTTCCTTGACTGATTTCAGCCTTCATTAGCGAAATTTGCTGCTTTTAAGTTATTTTCCATTTGACTTTTATAGTCCGTATACATGTGTTCCTGAATGGAAATAATTGATCGTGTGAGGTTGTTCTGGAGCAACAGGAGCACCTCTTTCATTAATTAAAGCTGCATGTGGCTGCTGTAAACATTAGGGAAATTGGGTTGTATATCAGGCTTATTACCTGTACAAGATTATCATTGCAGGGACTTTGTCCAGGGAAATCTCTTATTGCCCATCAAACAGGGGCTTTGCTGCTTCAAAGAGCACCTGGTCTAGCTGCCTCAAGTCATCCAGACAAGGAAAGTAGGATGCTGTGAGGTCCACATGAGAGTTTAGAGACAGGAGTCATACAGAAGGGCATACACCAAACAAATACTTGGTAGCATCTGGCCATAACTCATGTTGGAGCTGAGACAGGCCTATTTTCTTTTTTAATCTTTCTGCTTACTTACCATTATATCAAAACAGGAAAATTCCTTAAGTCTAGACAGTACTCCTATCTTCCAAAGTCCCCTAACATTTCTTATCCAAATCATTACGTGCGCAGCAGACAGCAGTACGCTGGAACCGGGCTAAGAGTGCCTGTGGAGATTATGAGGGTGCAGGTGGGACAACAACATTAAGAGAAGATAAGGGAAACTCATAAAAAAGCAACGTTTCATTTCCTAAAAACACAATAGATGCCAGGGCTGCCTGACAGACTACTATCAGCAGCTCTGTAGAATCATAGCCTGGTTATCGTTTCTGTAAATGGAAAGGTAGACCAGGACCACATAGACAGCTGTGGCTGGAATGTTGATGCCGACACTTGTGTGTGTACAAATTATAATACCATTTTTTTTGCCTACTTAGCAAGCAATTCATTCCAATCAAGCCAAAAAATGTCATAAAAGTACTGTATATGGAAGTGAAGTTAGTCTACCACATCCTGTTCCTGACTTTAAAGCTTCTTTTAGACTCCATCCATATTCTCTCCATGTGCCTATCCGTCTGTTTTAGAATGCACATTAATATTTCATGTCACAAACACAGATACACATACACAACTCAGTGCTGGGAAGTCTCTACAGCACAGCATACAGCCTGGCAACCTCCTGAGCTTTTTACAGTGCATGCACACAAACACAGACAGAAACAGTGCCTATAAAAAGTATCCTCCCCCCTTGGAAGTGTTCATGTTTCGCTGTTCGGCAACTTGAATGCATCTTTTTGACTGTTGACAACATAAAAAATGACAGATCTCTGCAAAATGATGCAAATTTCTATATGTCTAATACCAGCTTTCATAAGCACAGGATTCACCCAATTTATTAAGACACAACTAAATCAACATTGGTGCAGTCACTTGGTTTTTAGAAATCATGTATTTAGCTACATGGGCAATAAAACAAAATCTTTCGTTGCTTTTATGGACACTATGAGGCAGGGAGTCAATTGTCTCTCACAAGCCTCAAGCAAGTTATTTAGATACTCAGTCCTGACTGGGCAGTCATTTTCTCCTATTACCAACATACAAAGCTTACAGAAGAAGTTCATTTCCAATACTTGGCTTATTAAAAACAGAACTGGAAGGCACTGACAGTGAATCACTTTTTTGCCCAATTGATTTGGAGCACTTTTACGTAGTCAAGTAGAACATAAAGCAGCTATGTGCTGCAGAGAGAATCACAACAAGTACAACCGAATGTCACTAAGTTGTCACTTATATGCATCAACTGCAAAAAGTTGAACCTTTTCAACTTCCCCAAATCCCACAACTGGCCATCTTGTGTCTTTGAATTGTCACAGACAACAGCATCAGCATGTTGTTCATGGTTAAATTTACAGTCTATACTACAGATGGACAGCGAGGAAGGCCCCTAAAGGTGGACCGAACCTCCACCTGCAGGGGCCAGATTTTGCACTTAGACAGAGGTTAAAAAATTACTAGACCCAACCCCTCCTCCTCTTCTTCCCCATCGATTGTCCACATGTCAGTCCTCAGTGTCTCATGATAGCAGAAGCCAAAGTGATGGAGACAAAAGGCAGTTTAGGTATTAATTCAGCGCTCACGTCTTCTTTCAGAGTCCTTTCACATGCAAAACACCGGGCTCTGCGTTGGGCAGAAGGGGAAGCTGACAATTACAGCCTCACATTGAGCCACCGTTGGAGACTCACACTTCAGACTGATTGACAAATGAAAAGGGCTGAAATAGCTTCCATTAAAAAACAGCCACTTGCCAGAATAGAGGGATCATCTTCAATATCTTGTCTCAAATGGGAAACGGAAAAGATGAGCGTGCATGGGAAATTGAGCTCACAATTCAGTACTTTACAAAGGCCATTTAGGCTACATGCACACAATACCCAGTGGTATTGCATAAGCTTTAAAGCTCAAATTCAATAGAACACCAAGATAGAGCAGAGACTTTGTGGAAGGATTTGCATCCAACTGTTCTTTCCCCTCAATCTAAAAACTTTTCATACTATGCTAAATAATCCTATCCCCTGTAATACACAGATGGACATAAATGAGGCGTGCACACAAAAATACACCGATTAGCCAAAACTGCCTTGTCATAAAGCACAAATCAACAAATATGTCTGGAAAACTCTCTATGTTGGAGACAAACACAAATGCTCATTGTCCTGCCGAACACGTAGACAGATAGATTTCCAATCATGGATGTTGCTCAATTTGTCTGCTAGTCCCTCAGTATAATCTACACAGCTGAATACAGACTCCAAATCAACAGTTTGTGGAGATAGATGCCTGTTGAGCACCTCATCACATGTGAAACCAGAATGACATGTTTCCCGTGTCTTAGAATTGACAACATTTGACTGTGTACTATTTCACTTTCCTTTTAAACCACCATTTCCACTTCAGACATGACAGAATAAAGCTACACTGGACCCACAGGCTCAAAACAACAAATACATGCGGAGCGACATTTTGGCTGCATAAACATTTCTTGAAGGCAAAGATAAAGTGGAGTGGAGCGTTAACGTTAATGTTTGAGTTAAACCTCAATTAACCAGAAAAAGAGGAAAATAATTAACACAAAAGACAATGACTGTGATTTTATTGTGTTTAAACGTTAAGTTATTACTGCTGTTTGGGTTTGCCCACTGGAAATATACTTTGAATCTCAAGTTGTGTCGCCTGAACAGCAGTTTCTGCAATCTCAAAGCAAGAGGTCCTCAGTGATTTGGTGACAAAAGACTTCAGGAAAAAAATTAAAAGTTTTCATCAACAAAAGTACACCAAAAAAGTAAATATGGCAAGAAAGTCTTCATGTTGGGTGCAGCAGGAGGTGGAGTTGCAGCCATTTCAACAAGGTTCTAGCCACCTTATATGCTCTTCCTTTAGGAATTATTATTAGGAAAAAATCCCTACATTTTCATTGTTATGCAGATGATACCCAATATATCTATCAATCAAGTCAGATAAAACCAGTCAGGAATTTATAAACTTAAAGCATGTTTAAAGGAAATAAAAGTCTGGACAACCTGCAATTATCCACTGTTAAACTCTGGCAAAACTTGATTCATTGTACTAGGTCCAAACACCTCCAATACTCATTATCTAAAGATAGTAACAGATGTCCATCCACCTGGAGCCTGGTTCCCCTCAAGGTTTCCGCCTGTTAAAGGTAAGTTATCTGTTGCTACTGTCACCAAGGGCTTGCTCATAACGGGAGTTGTTGGATCTCTCTAAATAACAGTGTAAAGAGTACATTCTAGATCTGCACTATGTGAAAAGTGCCCGTAGGTAACTTTTATTATTATTCAACACTATATAAATAAAATTAAATTGAATTGCATGAGATGCAGGTAGCCAGAGACACAACACCAGTATAAATAACAAGTACTTGTGTCTGAGAGCACAAACAGCTGCAGGGGAGTGCTGTGCGCTACTGCAGGAGCACAAACAGGTTCTTTAATGGAGAGACGGATGTGAGGAGAAATTCATTTGTGAGATGACACTCTCCTGCAGCCCCACAGCTCAAATCCTGTGAGAGGGATGCTGTGGCTTGGGAGGATGAGGTTTGGTGGCAGAGGGGGGTTGGTTGCATGTGTGTGAGGGGGTGGGTGTGGAGAAGACTGAGGACCGGGGTGAAAAGATGCAGAGGTGCTTGTGTCATGTCTCTATGGAAATCAGTAAAGTCTGTGGCATGCACATCACACTGCATCACACATTCATACAAGTGTACACACGGACAAAGCACAAGAAGGAGCTGCATGTGGAAAAACGGGCAGCGATTCCGTGATTGTATTACCTGCTCTAATATTGCCTCACATTTGATTTAAAAAGAACAATATAGGATTTCATTATGTTTTTTGTTATATCATATGAATATTCAATACAGAAACCTAATTTTGCAGCTTGAAAGGTTTTCTAAATTAGATTAAAAATGCCAAGAAGAGCAAGAAGGTTCTTAACTTTTATTTAGAATACCTAAGAGGTTGTTGATGCATGTGTAGGTGGTAATGACTATTAATTTAGTCAGCATATTTTATGATGACATTACTGCTTCAGCCATTTCTGTTGATCTTGCTTAAACTGCTACACATGACATGCACACACTCATGGGCTAAAAGCATCTGCAGTTTTTCGGGTTTAATTAGAGTTCACTTGATGTCTTTTTTTGGGTTTTTTCTTCCTTCTTTTTCTTTTTTACAGAGAGGTGTTTTGTCTTTTAGTCTCTTACAGGAAGTGTGTCTTGCCCTAAATCTCACCTTCCCCTTGGACTGACTTTGTTATAAATCTAGTAGTGAGCTGAGGTTCAAGGTGAAGTCACAGTGGATTCGTGTGAAGCTGTAGCCTTAGGTGTGGAATAACGAAATAGCACACTCAAGCTCAGGACATCAAATTTCAAGCCTGAGAGGAAAATATCAAAGAAAGAAAAATAAAAATAAAAAAAGCTGGCTGTGTACAAAGACATCCCCCGACACACACGAACACAAACCTCCATGACAAAAAGACAAAAGCACAGAAAGTCAGGAGGAGGAGAATAATAATAAAAACAAATGTCCAAACCTCCTGGAGCAGATGTTTCATCGTTAAATGATGGCCTGAGGGCAGAGGGAGGATGATGAGGAAACACTGGCTTCTGCCCTGCTCTGTAATTAAATGGTGGCCGGATGGAGTGAGAGGCAGGGAGATGATAAGAACTGGGCTCTGTGCCCCAGGATAGAGGAATATTGTCAGATGCTTTAAACAATATGGTTATCTGCGGGAAAAGTCATTTGCTAAAACAAAGATGGAAGACAGATTGTTATTTTCTAATGGAACCGCTGCAGCCTCTCTCTAAAGCAGAAATATAAAAAAATGTAAATGATACATTAACATTAGCACAAACATTTAAGAACACACAGGAAAAAAATCTTAAATGCTCAATAAAAAACGAAAAATATAAATATTGTAGCTAAAACTGGCACATTACATAAAAAATCCATAAGGAAGCCTATAACAATGCATGATCAGAACTGCTTTCAACACCCTTCAGAAAATGTTCCTTTTTTACCTTAGAAAACAAACATATGGATACCAAGTCAGTATTACTCATTATTACCTGAATGAAACATAAATGTGTTTCCCAAATTCCATTACAATTCATCCAAATAGTTGTTGAGATCAACCGGTCAAGGCAGGTGGCCGCCCACCTAGAGCCAGAGTCTGCTCCAAGGCCTTCTAAACGGCAGATTTTCCTCACCACTGTCGCCAAATGCTTGCTCATGGAGGAATGTTGGGTTCTCTGAATTACAAAATTTAATTAAAGAGTTTGGTCTAGACCTGCTCTAATTGGAAAGTGTCATGAGATAACCTTTGCTGTGAATTGGATCTATATAAATAAACTGAATTGAAAAACTGAACTGAGATATTTCATTTAAAACGTACAAATGTCAGCTTTACGACCTGCTAGCAATGCTAAAAATGGGAAAAAAAATCCTCCAACAAACCATTCCACAGACAAATGTTTTCCATTTTAGTGAGAGAAAATGGAAAAGAAATTCAAAGGGATGAGAAAATAAAGCCTTCAGATCAGGGTCATTGGTCTCGCATCAAATCCTGTGTGCATACCACTGTATTGTACACGTTCAGTCACCAAGAAACACCAGAGATTTCCTGACATTTGATTCAAGACTTGTCCACACACACACCCTTATAATAATTGTTTTTTTTCCTGTGCAAACAATGTGCATTTGCACAACTTGTTTTGATTCCATTAAACACAAGCACAGTTTGCTCCCTGAACACAAATACAACCATATATCATAATTAGTGGTGCTGAGAGAGATTAAACCACACACAACAAACAACACACTCTTGAATGCACAACAGAAGAAACTTTTACAGAGTAGGGAAAAAGCAAAAGGGGAAATAATGCATGGAGTGACAACTGGGATACGCACATGCGCGATTTCAGTTGACAATACTAAGATTGGTTTGCTTTGAGAAATCAGTACAGACAGGGTTCAGGGAAAGGGCCTAGTCTCTGTTTTGTTTTGTTTTTTTGTTTTTGTTTATTTGACAAAGCTTTTTAATATGTTTTAATGTAATGAATGGTGTCACTAAATTGTACAATTGTCAAAAAAAAACAGCCTGTCACAAGAATTTCATTATATCAAATGCCAAACTTTCAATCCTTTTCCTTCTACAGTAATGGCACAGTCTCCCTTGAGAAAAAAAAGCATAAAACTCAGTGGTGACATGAGGACTTCTCACCTAAATACAGTAACAGAGTGTTTTGCAAAGTGCTGTATAAAGAAATCAGGAATTACTCTTGAAAGCTGGTAGGGAGAGAAAAATTCCTTGTTTTTAAATGTCTGGATATTTTATTTTGACTACTTCATTGGTAAAAAGCTTTTATCCGAACTTTGCCAAGCAAAGATTGTTGTATCGCTGCCAGTCAGGTTTCGAATTCTCCTGATGGGGATTGAAGATGAGTACAGTCAACCCTGAAAAATGGTTGCGACTTCATGGAGTCATGCGACTGATGCCAAAGTAGACTGCTTCATTTTTCTGGCTTTAGCTTCAAATTAGATCAGACATCAGAAACGACCTTCAGATATCAGCGAAGTCAATATGCTGACTAGGATGCATCTTAGAAAAAAGCCAGTGATCAAGATTTATGGAGTGAGGCTACACTGTGTGTCAAGAGCGATACGTGTCTCATCAATGGTGAAATGAAATGTCAAATTAGTTTGTGTGGGGGCGTGTGTATATGTTTTAGCTGGTCTACAGGAAGGCTCTCATAGCTGTTTGCACACTAGATTGAGAGACAAAGAATTTGCCGTGCAAGGATCCCAAAGTGGGAGAATAGAGGGCCAGTGCGAGAGTCAAATAGGGTGCTTATAGTGCAGAACACTAATAAGGAAAGTGTCAGCAGGACAGCAGCAGCAGATCCATTCTCCTCCGGGCTCATTCTTGGCAGTACCTGTTATAAACTTTCTCTGCCGTCTTGCACAATTGGTTCTGTAATTTAAAAAGGTCAGCATGGCTCTTGTGTAATTCAATACTCTCATGGTGCTGTATTAACCACATATTTAATCACCCTCAGGGTGGTGTGCAAGCTGAATACTGAATGTAGAAAGAAGAGGAAGAGGCCACAGTACAATACAGGGCCCAGTTCTCCCACCTGATGTATATGACTCACAATATGTAGGAGGAGGAACAGCTTATTGATGAGTGTGCCTCTGTGTTTCCACTTTAGTTGAAAGAAACATCTGAAAAACTGATTGTTTTTTAACAAAGGAATTTATCTGTGAGCATGGCATAAAATAAAACTGGTCGGGGAAAAGGAGTTTGTTTCAAGTTGTTTCCACAACCGAGCAAAGATGAGTAAATTCAATTTGTATGAGTTGCAGTGGCGGCATGACAGATGCAGTATATTGTGTTATGGAGTTTGGTGGTCTAGACAATCACATTAAAGGGCAGGTTCACCAATGAAAAACTGTCAGTAGTAAAAGGTAAACAAAATTTGCTATCATGAGACATACAAAGCCATAAATATTGCAAGTTTCCTGCAGTGTAATTACGGCATGAAAGACAGGAGTCTACACTTTTAAGGAAAATAATGGCGGCATTATTTAATTATATATTAAATATCCTTAATTCAGGAAAAATAACACGCAATTCTTGATGCATCAAAGAAAATTTAAGATAAACTGAATATAAAACTCATTTTATGTTCAGAATCTACACAACCCAAGCTTGAAAAATATGAAGTACCTGTTGCACTGAGACCGGCAGAGCATTATGGAAAATGACTGAGAAAACCAATCACCAGGTAAATTACTGTGAGCAGAGAGACACTTTATTATCTTTAAAAAGACGACTAATACATGTGGTTCAATATACTGCACATATGGCATGCTTAGCCGAGCAGACGACACACGCCGAGAAGCTGCGAGTGAAGCCAGAGAGAAAAGATGAATGAATAAGCTTTCGTCTAGAAATGAAGCCACTTAACCTTTATGATTCTTTCTAATATGCCCAACCATATACAGTAAAGATCAAAGATACCAACATGCAACCAAAGCAGTAATCGCAGCATACAGAATGCTGAAAATGGGCAAATGAATACATTTTTGATAGATCTTTTATGTTGACAGTGTTTTCAGGTTTAGGTTTGATACCCACAGTGGTGGGTATCAGTGAACCGCTATATTTGCTTGCTCACGTTTACATATGCCACAAGTGCATATAATTTTGCCAGGTTTCACAAGCCGCCACTGATGTTACTTGCATAGATGGCCCAATTCTATCACTAGGGAAGAATGTCAGTAAGGAATAATTCTGTAAAACTACCATTATGTGGTTATTAAAAATAAACTGTACTTTGCAACTTAAGGTTAAAGAAAGGTCTTGATTGCTTGATGATGCTGGTCTCCTGCACGAAAGACGCACTGTAACCCCATCCCATCACCATAACCTTCCTACATTGCTGGGGCACATTACTTCCTGTGCTGACACTTAATGATGGCAGTGGATGTAAATTTTGAAGTGCATAATCGAAATGTAATAATTCCTAGTAATGGGCTGATATCCTCATTATCTAATTATTTTGCGCTGTGAGACAGTGTACACAGGAGACTGGCTCATTACTCATGAACCGGAGTGAGTTAATAAAGTAGCTCAGAAAACCCAAAGGATGAAAACACCTTTAAAAAAGGAAACAGGGAGTCATTGCTTTTGGGAACTGGAGGTATTTACTTTAAGGCGAAGAAATTAAAAGAGCTGCCAGTCAGCTAGTATGCAAAGAAATAAAATCAGAGTGATGCCTTGACATTTCTCTCTCGATGAGAGACAATGGAAGAAAGACACACGGTCCTGGCGGGATTCGACTTTCCTGCATCTAGATATTCGCGACAGTGTCTTCACTATGCTGACACATTTGCAGAAAGTACAATTCGTGACTTAGATCTGACATCCCTCTCTGGTTTGGGTGAATTGTCTCTGAAGCTGAACACCTTGCTTGAGGCGTCAAGTGCCTTACATAAGAAAGAATGTCTATTTTCAAATCTTTGTTTCTCAATTCCAGTGCGCTTACTGATATGTCATTGTGCACTTAAAATTCTTGAGGGTATCACCTTGTATCTATGAAGCTATAACGAGTGCAGAATATGAGTAGCAAGTGATAAGAAAAGCCCTCGGATATTACACTATGATGGCATCAGAGTGCTAAGTGGAAGTGTCAATTCACCACAAGCTGGATTCAATCCTGAAATAGCTCTAACTGCTGCCAGTCAGAGATCCTGTTGCAGGGTTGTGATTTAAAGCATTTCTTCCAAGGCAAGTGATCCCTCACTCCTCCACACACATGCTCACATGTACACCATTAAAGCAGAGTACACACACACACACACTGCCCCCTGCTTGACAAGTAAATTGCTTCCTAGATTGTGTTGCCAAAAGAAAATACGGAAAGAAAGAAGTTGGTGGCATCAACATGGTTAAAGAAAATGAATGAGAGGTGAGAGGCAAGAGAATGAAGTTAGGGAGTCAAAATAAGCAGGTAACAGAAAGCAGCGAGTGTGAAATGCTCTTTTAAGCAGGGCTGTATGGACCTGTCATCCTGTCTGATGAGAACGGGCTAGAAAAGGAGAGAAATCAACATGGTGTGACTGAGATGGCTGCCAATGGTGGTGACAAGAAAAATAGGAGATTTTCATCCATACAGTATATGCTTAACATTCATATCTGAAATCAAGATCAAGGAAAAGTGCTCAGAAAGGAAGAAATTTTTGGATGTTTTCGGGGCATTAAGGGGGACTGGGACAAACATGGTGGGGTTGGGTCAGTACCAAAGAATAGATAGATAAAACGATAGATAAGGCTGAGGTTGAAAACCAGTTCTTAACATTCTGACAAAACTGACATGAAGACTGTCAGCACATACAGGACACAGAGGACTCACAGCAGATTTTCACAATCTGAAACAGATTCATAGTCATTTTTACTTAGTAACAAATGTCCCAAAGAGACTCCATTCATTCTATTTTTCAAATCCTTACGGGGACATCCTGCAGTCTTGTCAGCGTGCACTGGGTGACAGACAGCATATACCCTGGAGGTATCTTCTAGCTAATCAGAAATGGTTGTGCAATTTGTGAGCTGCAGATTTGCAAAATCTTTCACTAATGCATACTAGTGATAGGTGAATCATCAAAGAAAAATTTTGGTTAAAGGCTTTTATAGACTACATGAGAATAATTACTGACGTGTGCTAAGAACAATGGTGCCATTCTAATGCCAAATGACTGATGTAACTCCAAAAACTATAAGGTTTCATTAAGACTAGGGCAAAGGTGTCAAGCACATAATAGTCAGACACTCACACAGACTGACAGACCACGATGATGGAGCCAGACAATGAAGTCACCGATGAAAAGACATTCCAGTACAGAGAACTATGATATTTCTTACCTGGGACTAAAGGAACGTCTTGGCCCCGGGCCAGCCTAAGCAGAACCATTATGAGGAGGGGTGTGGCCCCTGACCACGTGCCACGCATTATGATGCTCACTGTCCTGGCATCACTAGGTGTCAATCTGGAGAAAGAGAGAAAAAAAAAGAACAGTTAAAAGGCTGGTCATGTTGCTGGGATATCCCTGTGCTTACTGGGTTGCAGAAAGAACAGAGGAAATGGATATTCAATTTATTGTGCAAATTACAATAAAATGCCAGAGCGCAGGAGAAACCGATTACTGCAACAGCATGACCACAATACATAAAACATCTCATTTCTAATGACATTTATAAAGCATTAGTGAATACAAAGCAGCTTTTACAACAAATGACTAACAATTCTCTATCGAATCCCTTTATGTTGTCATAGTATGGTCGTAGAATCCATAATTTATAATCCTGGATGGGTGCAATCTTGGAAGGTTAAGAAGATTGCAAATAGATTTTCTCAGTTGCTAAACTCTTACTCAGTAGCTCCTTTGTTCACACAGGCACACACAACAAATGTCTCTGTGTCAAATTGCTTTCAGACAGGTGAGACAAAAGCGTCAGAGTTTAGTGGTGTGTGCGAGACAATACCGCTGTGCTGGCATCACCTGAGCACAGTGACAGGGACCGTCTGTAGCATGGAAATAAATCTGAGGATTCTCCTGATCAGCCATCTGTGGAACAACCTGTTCACCCTTGTTTGATTACATCCATCAGGCCAGGCAGCCCGGGCTGCTCCGTCTCTCGGTCTTTCTCTGTATCTCTCTCTTTCACACTTTCCTCTCTGCACTATGATTTTCTGTTTGCAGTGCTTTTTCCCCAAGCATGACACATTCCTCGAATTGGATATGCTTCAGCTAAAATATGATGGACTTGCTTTATCGTAAATTTCAAGGCACTACAGTAGTGGCTGAGTCTCGTCATGCCTTGCATCTTTTGAGATGATGAAGAGCATTTCACATCGCCTCGCCACAGTAAAAAGGTGAATGTATGCAACAATGAAAAGAGGAAGATATGGACTCTCCACCCCGTTTTTTTTTCCCAGCGACTGGACAATGAGCTAAATATCCTTTTGATTTTTCAAAAAAATCCATGTCGTTTCAATTCATGTAACACCAAATGGAACCCACTATTTGCCACTTATTGGAAGCTCCTTCTTTTTATGCCACCCTTTTTTTCATGCCTCTCTGTCGCTCTCCCTTCTGTAATAGGTGCAGGAGAAAGAAGGCACAAGCATACCAATTTTCTCTTATAGCTTTTTTTCTCCAATCTTATCTTGGGGTACTCAGTGGACACTCCTGCACTCCTTTATATGCACTTCTTGTTCTCAGAATTAGAAGTGCTTCTGAAAACGCTGTCTGCCACATCTCAACCGCAGGGAACTCATTGTTGCAGCCTGTGTTATCACCACCTCTCATTCCTCCAGTGTCACAGCAGAGCCAAAGAATTATGTGTTGCATTTGCACAATTACTCCATTTGCATGTGATGATGACAAGCACATTCTCAGCTAAATGTCTGATAAAGAAGTCCCCGTGGTCAGTCTGAAATACTCCAGTGCTTTCACTCTGCCTGGCCACCTGAACCATTGGCATGCCAGTATCCTGGAGGAGCAGCAGACTAGGTTCCTCCATTTTTCTTGATAATTGTGTCAGATAAACACACCGCATCGTCCTCTTGCAGGAAATCTGATAAATACTCAATTACCAGTCAGGAGATGGCTGTGACAAGTGGCCACCAAGGGTCTTCAGTTTGGGGGAATGTGGGATACATTGCACTGAGATGGCCTCCTCAACCCAGAAGCAAGTAGCGAGAAGTTGGATTCGTGATTCAACTCATCACCCTGTTCCATTTGATTAATGAATGGACGGATTAGAGATAAAGGAAGATTTATTTGAGGCCTCCCCTCTACAAACCACAAACATGTATGTGAAGCTACATCACAGTCCAATCAATGCATGTTCCTCTATTCATTATTAAGCCTGCTTCCATCAGAGGAAATGAATATATTTTACAAGACTTGTTTCAGTGGCTTCCTCTGCGTTCACTACCAATTCAGTCTGAGAGGAATGAAAGACCTTTATTGTCTCCCTTTATCTGACTCAATGACTGCTGAATGGATTGAAGCCAATTAATCTGGCAGTGACAAGAAGCATTGCTGCTGGCTCAGTGACCAACTCCCACAAAAGACAGGAACCATCGGCAGAACAGTCACTGCCCACAAATTGATTTTCGGATGCTTACTAAACCAAGGTGATGTCATTCAAAACCTGTGGTTTCTCATGTGACGCTTACACATGACTCAATCAGTTAAACTCAGACATGAAACAACTGCGGACAGCATTCATCCTGCAAATGGTCAAAGTTTCCTGACGCACCGAGGCTCAAGCACATTATCCTTGAACCCGGAGAAAGCTCAGGTGAAATGTTTAAAAGGAGGATTTGCAGGTAACTTAAGTTGAAGTTAGTTGGAGGCCTTTGAGAATAAGACTGAACTTAATTTTACCCCTGACTGAGACCTCTACTCCTCACTTCTTAGTCTGTATCTCTTTCATCCAATGCCTTTGTGTTTCTGAAGCACGCTGCACATACTGACATTGACAAACCAGAGGTAAGGCTGAGAACGAGGCCACAGTATGATGGACATGGCAAAGAGGACAAGAAAATCAATACAGTAAGTACAAAAATACTAAAGAGCTTTTACGCAAAGTGGTCAATTTATTAGGTACACCTCTACAGCCTAATGCAAACCAATACAACTGCATTTCTGCTTTTACGATGTCTATAATGTGAAGTTTTTGTTGACAATGGCTTAAATTATGTGTTTTTGGATTATGGCCATGGTGGTGTTGTGCTGGACTACATTATACTGAGAGGTATTTCTAATATTTTTTATGTAAAAAGGAACAACTCTCAATGTAATCCAATCCAATACAACATGATCTTAAACTGTGACTCCAGAATAAATATATAAGCAAATTTACACATTTACACACACAATGTAAATGATGCTATTAACTCTGTAAGGGTAAAATGTGGCCACTGAATGCACGATTCACTGAGGAATGACTGTAACATCCTTTTGCATTAATAAACAATTTCTTGAGTTTTCTTACTGAGCCACAGCAGAAGGATATGTCTGCAGGATTGACACAACACCATCAATGAACCTATTAAATGACTATTAGGGCAAAGATGTCCACTTTATTTGGCCAGATTACACTGCTGAAATAATTTGAATGAAAATAATTGCTTCATGTACAGAGGAAGTACAGTTGCAATTACAAAAAACTGTCTCTCTACATGTGGCTTGTGAGAATTACACAGAAACAAAATAATCTAGACCTACACTTTATCTATTTATTAATTGCCATTATGCTTTCTTGTCAGCACAGCTGTGGACACCTGAATTTGGCCTTGCCTCTATGACTAAAGTGTGACTTATTTCTGTAAAGTTGTACATTGTAGTGTACCCTATTTTGCTTAATAAGACGAAAGTCACTTCTATACAAAGTCTCTACAACCAAAACTGCATTGTTCTGCATTGCTGGTACTAGCCAGCAAAGCTTTTGACTCTGGAGTTCAGCATTAATGGATGTCTCTGTTTTTTCATTTATTTGTATGCAAAACACATGTACAAAAAGACAAGGCACCGAGATTCTTTGATGAATGAAGTTCACTGGGGTAGAAAAAATAATTCATCTCATGCAACAAATCCATTCAATGAGCAGTTCCTTTGAGAACCCATTATCATTTTCATGGGGCAACCACTGGTTTATTACTATGTGTAAACCCATTACTAGGTTAAAACCAAAATAGAACAAGTAAGTTCACTACATCGTTTGGCTCCATAAAACTCAAAATCCTTTATAAATGTTTGAAGTTTGAAGGCCCCAAGGAAAGAATAGGATGGCAAGCACTGCTGTATTTGAAGAAAGTTCACCTGACTTTCAATCAACATGGGGTGAGTAGGTAATGATGAATTTGGGTGAATTATTCCTTTAAACCTTCAGACTGGTGCAACTGAGCCTAAAAGGCCTGTCCAAAGTCTCACAGTAACATGGATGGGAGGGTAGTAGAAATGTGAGGAGTTTGTCTTGAAGCACACACACACACACGCACGTACACACACGCAAATCTCTTAAAGTGTGTGTTGTGCGCTGTCAGCTTCACGTGTTGATGGATCGTTGCTATGCCTCTCAAGGTCTGTGTTCTCCATGTCAGCACGGATACTGCTCCCTCATAAAAATGCCAACACTGGATTAAGCATCTCACATTCACAGTACATTATGCCCCTTCACTTCATTACAATAAAAGGATTAACCTGCTTGGGATATGTAAAGTGATGGGTGGGGAAGCTGGACGACATGTGGCTGAACTGTCCTTCCCCCTTAGCGTAGATCACATCTCTTGTGCCTCTCAGAGTTGTGCTACTAATCATCCACACTCCTGTGGGGCCTTGATACAGACTGCGGCAACACACAGAAACAAATCTGAAGCCATTAGGACGCCCTGCAGTTGACTTACATAATAACATATGCCCCATCCATTCCACAGGGAAAGACCCTAGTTCACCGTCCCATTTTCTGTTCATTTCGTCTGTATGCCATGTAGTGGAGGCTGCTCTCAAAACTGTCGTAGTGGTGAAAACTATTTCAGAAATTGTTAAGTAGTTTGGAAGTTTTACACCCTGGGAGAGATGTTTAAATTGCTATAATATAATAGGGGTAAAAGGTATTTTTATAAAAAAACACTTTTTTTATCAAAAAGTGATGGAGTTATAAGAAAAAGTCAAATTAAAATAAATTAGAAGAGCCGAAAGCACTCCGGCGTGACTGAGGAGATGGGCCTGGTGACACGAGGCCTCCCCACAGCGATCCGTCTTCTCATGAATGTGATCTGTGATAAATTAAAAGCTGATTATTTCCTGGAGGGAGAAGCCAAGCGCTTGGCCCCCAGCCCCCTCGCTGGCGGTGATGGATTAGTCCACCGTCTGCACTATGGACCTGTCCCCACTGACTGCACAGCCATGGACGCCACAGGCCTAAGTGCCTCCTACCAAGATGCCATCTCAGACAACTCTTTATTTGAATAAATGCTCCGTCATCTTTTTAAAGGACAATTCCATTTGTTTCACGAGACAGATGGATGGTTCTTTGATTTTTTTGTTAGTAGTATTACCATACAAACATCGAGTTATATTTAGCACTGATTTTTGAAAAGATGGAAAACAGGAAGCTATTCCCACAAATAACAACAGATTTTCTGTCGTCAACAAAACAGGCACTTATTTAATACCGACCCAATGGCATTTCAGTTTTTAGTTTTCTATTTTCTACTTATGCTTATTGACTTGCAACACCTACTTTTTATCTTTCTTTATATATTTTCCCCATGTGTATCTTTATGTACCAAAACACCAAGGAAAATAAACCCAGTTGATATTTTGATTGAGTGACATGAGCTTATAAATGGTGGGCTTCAAATCTGAAAGTAGAATGTTACTCACGTTCTGTGTTAAATTTCTTTAGCTGTAACATGATACACACAAACAGGGCATGGAGGGAATGACAGATAGGGCGACGTCTCAAATAGGGAGCGTTTCCTAAGTCCGAGCTCAGGTGCACAGTCCATGAGCCTCCACCAACCTGAGGCTTTTACATTATGATCCCATTCTCATGTGTCTGAACCATTTTCCCAGGGTCGGCATCATTTGGACGGCCTACAGCGCAATTTGTCTGCAGCGACCGGGTCTTTCCGAGTGGGAACAAAGGCAGTCAGCCTGGCTGTTGTGTCTTTTTGTGTCCCATATGTCAGAAGTCTGTTGCACAAACAATGAAACAACCGCCAAGAGCACAACAGTCATTATCTGCTGCAGAATGGCTGTCATTATGGTGCTGCAATCATAACTCTAATTACAAAAGTTGCTTTGTAAGCAGGTAGATTATGCAATGTTAATTTCCCGTGCACAATGCAGCAAGTGCATGTTCAAATGTCACTCACGAATGTGCCCCACACAAAAGCAGCACACGGTTTACCCTTCACAACGCCACGTCTCTTGAGGGCTGGTTTAAGCCCTCATGGTACAATCACACACCTTCTGGTCATTAATAATATTTCATTAATTGCTGTTGTAATGAATCACCCTTAACTAGATTATCTGCCATAAACCAATATGTCTGTGTGTGTGCATGGTTCTAATTGATGAACCTCATCCTTAAACGGGTCAGATTTATTACTCAGTCTTACCATCAGCCAGAGGAAACTGAGCTGAGTGTTTTCCAAGACAAAAACACTTTGTCTTCTTTTTGTTTCTCAAGGTACCACTTCCCTTGTTCCTGCAGATACTTCATTTATTTACTGGGCTATTAAATCATTCACACACACAGAAACAAACTCTGGTGAGCTATTTTTTAAAATCTAATTAAGGAATAAAAATCAAAACTTGATTTAGAAAGACCAATCATTGTCAATCCCTACTTTGTGAATCATAACTTTACCTTTCACTTAAAGGCTAATGAGCATAGATTATAACCCACCTTCACTGGTGAATTTTTGAGCATGCATATGCGTCAGAGGTGCTTAGATTTGCATTTCGCCCCAATACACAGCTGATTGATGTGCATTCATGCAAAGATTTTCTTAACAGAAGCTGTACACAGGAAGATTTTCCCTACGCACAGCACAGCAGCCTTTTTTTTTCACATTAATCACCATAAGGGTGCACTTTACCAACTGCACTCTGGCAAATTAAATGTTCAGAGTAATATCTCCATCATTGCTGTATTTCTGTTCTCTGACACAAGCATCTATCTGGCTTTGAAAAGCGGCACAGCAGAGTCTGCCAACTCGGAAAGACCTGAAACCACGGGGCAATAAAAAGTGACATCAGCAATGGGAAAGTTAATAGTGTGTTTCAGATGCACTTTCCGGAGGACAGGAGCAGCACAGGTTTCATTCACTGTAAGTGACAGAGGCTGGCAATCTCCCTGTGCCTCCCATATGCCCTTATGAATTTCAACCTGCTCTCTGTTATAACTTATAAATAGGTAAAGCTTCCACAGGGGCTTGTATGACAGACTGTAACATCAGGGCATCCACTGCATTTACAGTCTGCGTACAGATCATAGCAACTGCTTGTTTTGCTTATTCATCTATTCAGTGTGATGTTTGATTGCAGCTGGCAGTTCCCCAGTGTTGTGTGTTGTAAGAAGTGTCACACTGGTGGTTGTGTAAGACTGTTTTTCCTTTTTCCAACATGAGCCCATTTCTAACTTTGAGGAGCTCATTTCAGCACAGCTGTCACAGAAAGCCTCGAGCTGAATAAACAGTAGGTAGAAACACACAGACAGACTGACGACAACATGACTGCAGGCGCCTGTTTCAAATTGGGCCATGGGCATGTTTTTCTCCTCATGTTTCTTCTGCAGTACAAGTTTTCTTGTTCTTTTTTAATCTGACATGCCTATTATTGCCTGTGTAGTGAAATATATTGTATCATTCATCTTTAGCGATAATGGTAACCTAAAAAAATCCTCTACTCAATGTTATACAACAGAAGAATAGACACTCTACTATAACACAACATTGTAAGGCTATTTTTGTAATACTGCTCTGCTCTGTTGAACCAGAATGAGACATTTATCAAGAGGCTTACATCGACGTACAGCAAAGTGAAACAGTAAAAGTTCTAAAGTGATCGCGTTATTGAGATGTATGCTAAGAGCATCACCAGCCAATCAGAAACTAAATTAAAAATTAGAAACAAAATGAAAATGAAGGTGAAGCAGCAACAAACTTATATTGTATTGTGTATTGTATTGTGCAGATGATGAAGATGGACAGAAAGTGACTGTAAACAACGTCAGTGTTAGCTTTCTTTTTCTTGTTATTTATGCAAAATTGTGGCCTTTGGATATCATTGGGCGTATTTGACTTGGACTGGGAAACCCACAGAAAAGCCATGGCATGAAGATCCCATGAAAGATCGACAGCATTAGTCGTGTCAATGAGCACTCTGTAAGGATAAATGTTTACATTTAAACGACAAAGCCCTCCTGCAGCTGCAGTAGGTATGACGAGAGCAAAGGAGGAAGTCATATCATGGAGCAACAGTGTATGCGTAAGGAGGAGGTCAACAGTTCATCAACCTTTAACAGAGACTGCTGCACCACGTTGAATTCACGTGTTGTCTCTTTATTGTTGTAACCATGACGATGAAGGCCCCTTAACAATGAAAAAGTACTTATTTTAAACTACTTAAGAGACCAGTGGACCTCTCTTATTGTAAAGTTTAAGTCAAAATTAATTTGCTAAGTGTCTCTATTTGCATGCAAGACTAAAACTGTTGCTTTTATCTTTCACTTCAATTCCAAAATGTAAGTTTCTGAAAAAAAAAAAAACAGGTTCCTGGTGTCAAACAACACCTTCCAAGTGATGCTGTATATCTCAGGAGATGGACTAGTTTAAATCAAAGCTGTGAAAAAGGCACAACTCTTCCTTCCCTTTGCAACATTCAAAACACTGGCCTTAACAACCCACAGAGGTAAGACCTTAATGCTCCAAACAAACAAACAAACAAACAGCAGACCAAGATCAAATGTGTGATAAGAGACATGAAAGCTATACGGGAATAAACATCTGCAGCTCTAAAGACCTCTGAAGTGCAAAAAGGAAAGAGAAGGCTCAGGCACATAATGAGGACACAGTGGGTTTGTACTGCCTCTGTGCTGACAGACAGGAGCAGTGGTCCTGAACATGTATGTGGTTGAACAAGCCTCCAACATGGTGAGCCCTTCTCCTCGGGACTGTCAGCCTTCAGCAGAGCACATCATCTTTCCATGAGGATTTCATCACATTAGCCTAAGCCGGGTGCACAGATAGCAGCAACCGCAGCAGCTACAGTGTATCATCCACAGGCAGACACACAATCACCAATTAGAGCTACGACGCACACTGTAATTAGCAAGACTGACTGATTTGAGCTTGTGTAAAATGTGTTCATATTATCCAGATTACAAATAAGCACATTCATCTAATTAGCTCGCATAGCTCACAAGCTTAATTAAAGTTAATACATTACGATACCCCAAAATCCAGAGATTACAATGCTCCAAGGTTCTAGTTAATTGCAGTATTCATACATTGACAGGCAGGAGCCACAGCCTCGCTTTCCCTCAGCCAATTAAAAGTGAGGGTCAAAATGGGAAATAACTTTGTTTCTTCCTTGGATTTCTCTGAGATTTTTCTATGAGCATTTTCATTTGCAAATGTGCTCAAGGTAATATTGTCGCTACTCCTGAAAACTCTTGTTCTTTAGCCAAAATATCTCTTCCCTCTTGCAGTCCCTCCTGTCTTTGTTGCATGAAATGATACTGCCAGCCAAGTCAAATTGGCAATTACAGAGTCAGTCATCCACACAGCTCCACCTTAGTATTTGTTTGCAGCAGGCTTACAAAAAAAGGCATTTTCAGAGTCCTCCCTCACTGTTTATCTCAACTGTGGCAGGCAAACGAAGACGATACCAGGCTGAATATTCATCATATCGCAGAGGACGTTCACACTTTGTGGAATTAACTTTGCATTCACATGCTCAACAAAGTGGCATTAACATAAAGCGGCTCATTACAGTATTATATGGCTACCAGGGCCAGCATTGTTATTAATTGTGGGGGGGGGGGGGGGCATGTTAATTTGTTGTCAGGATCTGGATATAAATCAGAAAGAGCGGAATATGGCGTCCTGATATGTTGCCCTTATTACCGTGAATCTCTGCCTTTCAAGAGCGGGTCCTGCCCACACTGTACTGACACAAGCATGCTTGCACTGAAACATCCTCCGATGTGTTTTATAATTTGAGAGCATACCAGGACAGAAGTACTGAAAGAATAAAATCATATTGTGCCTCCGCCTCCATTAGAAAGAGATCAAGAGTAGCATGGTGCAGACAAAGTTGCACTACTTTTTCTTTTGGAGCTTGTACACCTAAAACAATGGTTCAACAATTTGGAAAATTTGCTTTCTCAGCATGAGTTAGTTGAAACTGATTGATACCACTGTCTTATATGATAAATATTGATTTGGAACATCTAGCCTGGTTGTTTGAAGGTGACAAAATCCATCTGGCAGCATCTCTAAAACTCACCTTATATCTCATTTATCTGAAATAAAATGATTGTGATTTTACAGGGATTTGTGCGTCTGACTATTTCTTTATCACAATTTCCTTCACTGATTGCTCAGCAACCTCATAGTGATGACAAGACTTGAGGAAGTCAGCCAAGAAATAGCAGGTAGGAGGTTTATGTTACCTTTGGACAGAGCTAGGCCAGCTGTTTCCCTGGCCTAAAGTCTTTACGCTAAGCTAATCTAACTGTATTGTTAACGGCAGCTTTATGGTAAACGGACAGATTTAAGAGTGCTATCAATCTTCTTGTCCAACTCTCGGCAAGAAAGAGAATCATAATTAATTAAACATTAATTAAACATTCTTCTCAAAATGTCTAACTATTCCATTAAGAAGCTATGACCCTGACTTTGTAACTGGCCCAGAAAGTGGCTCAGGAAGAGGATAAGTGAAGTTTTACAGACAGAAGACATGCCTGGAAGATTTCATCTTTACATTTTATGGGTTGATGACTGATTTGGTGCTTGATTTAATAATTTTTTATTTTTTACTTTTTGTTTTATCATTAACAGACATAGAAATCTTAGAAAAAGCAAACTGAAACTTTGCTGACAAACTGATTCTATGAAAGCACTAAAATCATTCCCATTAATGGTTTGTCTACAAAGAAACACCCCAAGTGTTTTAGTGGCTTCTACAAAAAAGATAAACAAAATAACTGAACAAGATTTACACATATTCATACAGATGTATAGGCACACATGAAAACACACAGACAAACACAGACACACAAACTAGTAGACAGACTCAGAGGGTATTCCTGTCTCTGGCTCCCTGATGTAGATGGATGCTCTTGGCTGCCTTTCCTGAATCTACATTAGGTCATTACAATAAGCAGCGTGGCCCAACGAAGCCCGCAAAGTGGACGGCTTGGGAGGAGAACTACTCTCCCAGCCCTGTGGGGAAACAATCTTGACACAGTCATCTGTCTCAGTTACACAGGACTCAGACCTACTGACACACACATAGAGGAACCAGGCAAGCCCCTGCAATCTCTGCTATGTTGTTATGATACTGCATTAAAGAAACTAATAGGGTGCATCTAAAAATATTGAAAATATCACAGGAAGAAAAGGGGTTTGGCTGAATATAATGGATGACAAAAATATTGGGGTATTGGGGGTTATTGTTTCTTTATCAGCTGCTAGGAAGCTTGTAGCAAGGTTAGAAATAACCTCACTTCCACACAGGTAACATCTGACCCTAGGTGTCAGGTCAAGGTAATATGGGGAGGCTGAGAGTGGACCAGGTTACGATGGAGAGGCAAGAAAAGATGAGAAGACTGGGGAGGAAGAGGATCGAGGAGGGGGGGGGGGGGGGGGGGGGAGAAAAAAACGATACAAAGTCGTCACTGCAGTGAGCTTTCACTCAGTCACCCCGGGGGCTGGCTGTGTTTACGGAGCTGTCAGTCACGTGGTGAGGCCGCTCTCAGGGGACACAGGCCACCAGGGCGATGAGAAAATAATAGCTCCTTCTGTCTGAGCTTCGAGGGACAGGGGTCTGATGGACACCACTGGGAATTAGAGCCAGCCTCCGGGACACATCGCGTCCTACACTTAAATACTGGCAGGACAGACACTCGCACATAGGATGAGGAGTAAGAACAAAATACCTGCCTCTGCAGAGATATCAATATCCATGGTAAGAACCCTCAATATCAGTGATGTCTGTCTTGGTTATACTGTTGAGATGTCTGAGGTCAGGGTCGTAGCACAAGATTTGGGACACAGGCTTTCTCTACTGGCTCCTCCCCGCATCAATAAGTGTTAATTCCCATATCTTTGAGGACCCTGTGCACTGCCCCACAGCCCTACATCTCTGTCTGAAGTAAAAGCCATCGAGTTTCAAGACGTCTTTGCACTTGTGAATAAGTAAACAGGATAACCTATTTCAAGAAAATGTTAAAGGATGACTCATCTTTTCATCAGTGTCCTTAATTGGAAAAATTATTTTATGATTTCGTGATAATGTTGCTAAGACAAAAGATTTACTTTTGAACACTTGAACACAGAAAATACACAAACCTTCCCAATAATTCTATTTGTTTCATCATTTATAACCATTTTGTGATTTAGGACAGCACAGCTTGGTGTCAGCCAAATCTCAAGCCTAAAATGTTTTTGTGCTTCAACAGACAGAGTGTTCAAAGTACTTGCAATCCAACTCAACAATAAGCAGTTCCATGCAGGCAAAAAATGTGATTGATTACCTATCTTGGAAGATTTCCAAGTCTCTGCAGGCTCATTTTCATATTACAGTGAAATGAATGATGATCAATGGCTGCTAGGCAGGAAGGAGGCAAATCTATAAAATATATGCTATATTTTAGAAGATGATCATGTGTGAAGTATAGATAATTTGGAGTGAATGGGATGAAGGGGTTGAAGCAAAATAGTGAGTTGGCGTAAGCAGACTGATCCACTTAAGGACTGCAGTGTAAAGAAATACACTGACAATGTATAAAAGAGCTTCAGGATGGGCCCTTGGTGAGGAGCAGGATTGGAAACCACTGTTCCATCCATAAAACCTGACTTTAAATCATGCTGAACCACCATTAAAAGGGTTGAAAGATAGTAGAGCTCATCATTAGTACAAACACTCAGAAATCATGGGGTAGCATCTGTTTTCTGCACATCCTCCCACATCAATGCTAAGAGCAGTAGGCCTCAGGGAAGGAGGGGGGGACGAACAGAGGGCTATTCCCCTGTCCCTTACCATGAATAACAATCTCTACCTCCAGGTAATTAAAGGGGACAAACGATGTTCATGGGGCCACGCCAGCCCTTCATTAAGCAAAGGAACTATTGCACAGTGTACACACATGAGGAGAAATAGACTCTTCACACACCAGTCCAGGAAACATAATGGGCATTGATTTTGAGTGGACTTGGAGAGACCACGTCCCACTATATCTATTACACAGATTAATTCATGTATCTTTTTATCTACCAGGCTTAATGCAACGCTGCACATTTTATTCTTTGTTCTCAGCTGCGTCAAATGAGGCGTCTGCTGCCTTTGTCTCTGCCAAGAGCCTGGACAAGATGATGACCTGGCCTCTTGTGTATCACCACCGAGCCCACAGTCTGCATACGCACTACAAAGACTCTCATAAAACACACAAAAGCACATGCTTATGCATTCTCACTGCAGACAGATTACTCACATTCACGTGCGAGTGGATTTTTACATCACACAAATGAATGTGCAGGCATACGCAGAACATTTGGATCTGTTTAAAAATCAGAGCAGTGTGGACATCTGAGACACAGATAGACAATACACACCAGGCAACTGTGTACTTTTCCTCATCCCATTTGAAAGTGGGTATTGACATCAAACACTACGCCGCTGCTGAGCATGCAGAAACTTGCCACTATGTTTGAAGATACTGCATGAGACAAACAAGAACATGCAAATAACAACCCACATCCTGAATCCAGGCTAACATCGACACAGAAGTGACTTTGTCGTTGGTCTTTTGTGTTCTTGAGGGATTAGCGATCTAGACTTGTCTGTCTCTTTATTCATGATATTACGCAGGATTCAGGTAACAAGGAGCAAGTCAAGATGAGAGATTAACGGACTCTCTCAGCCCAAACAAAATAAGTACAGTGATTAGCTAATCAGTCATATCAGGAGAACTGCTGGAGGTGGACGCTGCTTTGCTAAGAAAAACTTGAACCTCAGTAGTCCTTTGCTGTCTTATTCCCACATTTCACAATGTCCAAGTACAGGACAGTTCCAAGTCAAAAGACACTTTAAAAACATCAGGGACACCCCGGGCACAGCTCAGTGCCTCCCACTGAGATGCAAGCTGCTTTTATGACTTTAAAACCTGTTAAATAATGCTGCACCTGCAAAATGCTGCAAAAAGCTGAAATAATGCACCACAGATATCCCACTAAGAACTGGGTAGTGTTGGTACTTACATAGGGGATGCTCATATATAATATTTGTAATATGCATACATAATATAGAGTTACAGTAGAAAAAAGCATATTTAATATAAATGTGGGTAAGAAATTTAACGCTGATACAGTGTCTGTATCATTATATATATATTGGATATTTTAAGGTATGCTTGTAAAAGTTTTAAGGGCAACAAACACATTTAAATTACTGTAGTGATTGTGCAGATTTGTCGATTTTTTTAGAAGAGGATAAAAACATCTAAGCTTGATGCTCTTGGTGAGAATCTGGCTACAGTTGGCATTGGCTGCAAACTACGTACCGTCGAAAGGCTACAAACGTTGACCCAAGAAGTTTTAACTACTTTTGATACAAGTTTGTCATCCGCACAAACCTATGCTAACTAGGCTAAAGAAATAGAGAAATGAGTGGAAGCTACATAGCTTAGCTTGCGAACATTGTTTGAGTCAGCAGCTGATGCACACACCCAGTGTGATGTTTGACTCACTTTGCAGAAAGTAGGGGTTGTCTAGCTAACGTTAGAGGTTTCTCTTTCATGGATGCAATGCTGGTGAAAAAACGGTGGCCAACAAGGGCAGCGCACCACTACAGCCTGAAATATTTCCATTAGGAGAAACATTTCTAATGGAAATATTCTGGACGTGTGTGTTTTCATTTCTCAAGCACCATACAAATGACCAAAGCTCTCAGCAAACCATGTAGCAGCACTCTGCACGTTACTTCTTGATTTGAATTAGGACAAAGATTTACCATACAAATATCACACAAAATCAAATTATAAATGCTGATGTAAGATGCACAATAAAAAAGCTGACAATTGATCTTTTTTGTATAAATTGATTTTAATTTCATCTCAGCTATAACCTAAAAAATAAAAATCTCTTATGTACTGTCCAGCATCTTCGGGCTGACAGTGAACAACAAAGGTTTTTCGCATCAACATAATGGTTTTCTGAGCATTTACATTTGTTTGAAAGCTTTTCAATGTAAGTAAGCCTTGTTCATGCTGAGGTGGCTCACGGGTCAGGAGCTTATCACCTAATCCAGGGAAAAGAAATGGTTTACAGCAGGTGTACAACACAAGCCCTTGGATAGGACAGGAGTCTATCACAAAGGCTTAGACCCAATATGCTTCCCTTAATGCTAAGTGGCAAGCAGCTAAGCATTGGCTCCCATTTTTTAGAAATATTAAATACAGTGAGGACTGAGCATCTCACTGCAAACTACTACTGATCAAGATCATACTTTATATAGTTTGTATTACTGTGAGTTGTGGAGCAGTAAATGCACAGTTATCCTGAGACAAATCATAGAGCAAGGTCTCAGACACATTTTTTATCTCTTTCATTTCACACTTTATGGAGCTGTACATCGGTATGACATTGCAGATTTGGGAACAGAACAAATTCCTCTTCCGTGACAATATGTTCATACACAGTAAATAGAAACCAAACTGGACCAGCATATGGGAATTTCTTACAGCAGAGATGGGCAGTAGCTTTTTGTTAATAAAACCACAGCCACATCAGTATCGCTATAGTTTCAGATCTATTTCTGGCATGGTCAGAACTGGCAGAGATTTTAGCAAACGCTCGAAAATGAGTCATATGTGAGCTATCTGCTAACTATCTGTACGCACACATACACAAGGAGTATCTTATGATGATTTTTTTTTTCTTTTGACGGAGCAATCTTCTAGGTACTTAACAGCATTAATTTCCATGTGGTGCTGCAGATTGTCTGTTTGATTTACACAACACTGAATCTCCCTGAGAGGCGACCAAAGATATCTAAATCCAAGCCTTTGATCACCATCTCCTCTATTCCACTTCCCGTCTCTCCGCAGCTCTACAGTGTTCATCCTCTCCTCCTTGCCCTGTTGTTGTTGTTGTTGTTGCTGATGATGAATTCATTTTCAGTTCACAGCATTATTCTGCTGAAGTCCTCAGTGCATTCAAGAGTCTTCCCAGCACAACAAATTAACATAAAAACAGAAATCACTGATTCAGATTGGAAACGCTCCCCATTATCAGGATGTGAAAATAAAAATTCAATAATGTGCATGAAGAATAATGGTTAAACTAATATAAAAAAATCAAAGCTGGGTATTATACTTCATTGTCTTATGGCAAGCAGAAAGTATATGAACAGTAATTAGAAACTGTAATCTGCTTCCAGTGTGTCTCAACCCGCAGATGAATGTCAAAATCCTAGCAAGAACACATCCCAACTCCCTCTAGACAAGACTAATTGACTTGCCACCATGGGTGACTGACATGCCATCCACAGGGCACCATAATGGCTGTGTCATGAGGGAATGATGAGACCTGCCGGCAGCTTGCAGTGCTCGACCTTTTACATGGGAGGTCAGGTGTCAGAGGGAACAGGATCTCCCTGTTGTTGGACCCACAGCCTCGGGGCTCTGTGGGGATGAACCAGACGAAGGGGAACTGGAGCTTTTCAATCAAGCAGCCTTGCAGGACAGAGACTTCATTCGGAATGGCGTTGGAATGAAAAATAAAAACAATAAAACAGAAATCAATCGTCGGTAGCCTCGGGGCGTTCAAACATCTTGAGGGTGAAAGGAAGATGAAGGAGAGTGATGGTAAATTCTTCTATCATTTTCACCTAACAAAAGGTTATTACTGTGTTGCTTTTATAGCAGAAATGATTCCTGTACCAGAAATATTTCAGATTTTGAATGCGGGTTTGCAGCATTCTTTAGAGACCTTTCAGTCCTCTCTACCAGTGAATAACTGAGAACGAGTCTTTTTACAAATGGAAAATGTGACTGCAAACACAACCATAATTCTGCAATGCAATTCTGGGGGATTTATGAAACAAACATCCATGTGCCTTTAGAAGAATCTTTATTCACACATTAGTTAGTGTTGTTGGTTTTGCTCACTGGGTATTAATGTCTTATTCATTTTCTGCCTCCTGTCTCATTTCCAAATGTCACTAATCCTGTTAGATGAAATCTATTAATGTTCTGCTTTGGCTGCCACACACAAAATTCCAAGTCTGCCCATAAGCCCCAAATTTGCCATGAAGGCATATCTGGTTCGCCTGCCTGGATTAGAGAGATTTACCCAGGCAGCCAGACATGTGTGACCAGGAGTTCACAATGGGCAAAGTCACCCACTCCATAAACAAAAGCAAGAATAGGATGCAAATAAAGAGACTTTCATTTCTGTTATTCTCCAATAACGTGCACCTAATTTCTCATTCGTTTCTGTGTTGTATATGATCTCGGTTTTTGGACTTAATTAGCGCCATCTCGATCTTGTGAGATATGTCATATTCAGGATGTGGCCATGACAAAGAAAACAATGACATACTGACGTGTAGACCAGATGTGCAGCAAAAAGAAAAAGATAATACTGCTTCAAATAAGCCAGTGCTATTCTTCAAAAGCATCATTTCATTGTTATGTGATAAACGGAAAACAAACACAAAAGAATAACTGATAACTTAATGGAACTATGGTAATACAGCAGAAAGGGAGTTTTCACTTTAAAAACCAAGGACTTACATTAGGAATATCTAATACTATTATTGTCAAACAATAATTTATAGTTTGTGAAGTAAAGCTCCAAAAATGATTCTGCTTGAGGCAAAGTTTTCCATACAAAATAGATAGAAGTGGAGGCTAATAAAAGTAATAAAAGTGAAAGTGAACTGAAAACAATGCATTTACTAGAAAATCCACCCAGCCATAATCTTTTCCTTTACTACAACAGAAGGAGAGAGCAAAAAGATAGAAAAGAAAAGGGCTCTTCAGTTCTCTGGCAATGTTAGTCAATCTGAAAAGGAACAACAGTGACAAACAGAGCCACAGACCAGTAAGACTCACACAATATCTCGCAGCGCTGACTACAGCGCAATCTGGAGCAGGAGCAGGAAAAGGAAAATATGAAGCGATGCCACAGCAGCACCAGCAGCAGCAGCAGCATGGACAGCACTCCACCTGTCCACAGAAATCCTCACAGCTATGTTGTAAATCTCAGAGAAGTGCGGGCGCCGGATTAGTGACAGCAGCAATCAGAGAGAGGAAGCTCCTCACAGTGGGTGACAGGGACGGATATGCAGCACCCTGAGGTATTTCTGACAACACATGTAAAAGACCGTAGTCTTCTTATTTGCTTTGGTTAGCACAGAGAATGCTATGGGTCATATAAAACACTTGCAGAATCATTTGTTGACATGTACTGAAAAACCTGGGGTCCCTGGGGAAAAACTGTTTTCATCAACACACTTACAGAATCTTGGCTATAATCCCACAATAAGTACAAAAATCTAAAGTATTAACTGTTAGAGGAAATTAAAGAGCGACAGCTTCTCACTGCCTTTTTACTAACAGGGGGAAAGCTGTTAGAATTCCTTCTGTGATTGTTCAAACTGTATTGATTCATTGTCCAGTGCATTCCCTGCTGAGATCTTTCTTTGAGTGCGGCAGTTACATGCATCTCCAAACACACACGAACTGTACATCATTCATTTTCCACTGACCGTCAGTTAAACCTTCAGGTAGCGTTTAGCTTCTGAATCAGAATTATTTTCAGAAACACATCTGCATTCGCTTCATTGCTGTCGTTCCTTTCTCTGTGATCCGACTAGTCATGTGGTCAGCTGGGAAACTTTCAGCACCACAGACAGGGGGACAGCTCTGCCAGAGCAGCATGGGCGTCCTGTCAGTCAGTCTGTCTGTCAACAGGCTGCCTTGACAGGTAACAGACACATCTGTCAAATGCACAACACAACTGACATGAGCTGTGGAAGAAGTGCCTGGGTTTTTATGGCACACCGTTACATGTAGTCAGATAGATCAGATCAGAAAGAGAATTTGCAGTATTGCGCCTTGTCTTGCGCACTACGCACTTTACTCCGGATTTGCGTAAAAGCACCGTGCGTTACCCATAGCCTAATACGAGCTGGTGTGACTAGTCTGTATGTACGATCTTACATCTGCAGCCCTGCCTAAATGAATCACACAGACAACACTGCACAGCTAACCTCAACGCCAGCAGAGAGAGGGACGCACACCGTTTTCACCAAACTGCTGCGCTTGACGCAGCACTTGCAGCATTCTTTACACACACCAAGTGAAATCCAACTTACCTCTGCAAAACGATGCTAAGGCTGCCGCACGTGTTCGTCCCTTAAAAGCACAAGTGATCCATACCAGCGAGTCCGTAAAACTTTTATTCACTGCGGACGCTGCAGCGGAGGAAAACCGTGGAAATGTACAGTTTACAACTAGTGACCGAGCGACTTGAATGAACACTGGTTATCCCTCTAGAAACAAAGCAATGGAAACTCGAATCACAGCAGCGTCCTTTCATAAAGCTTATCCTTCAGGACGAAAAGGAAATATCCTGTGCCGGTGTGTATAGTGCAGTTAGTACAGCGGTGGAGAGCCAACGCATACAAATCTGTCCATGCTTCTCCTGCAGGGAGCAGCCGCGTAAGCCTCCCTGGGTCCTAAAGCTGCGCAAAATTAATGACACCGCTATCATCGCCAGTGTCTGTCAGGCTGTAACCAAGCAGCCTCCTAAAATTATTGGCTTTCAAGTGACAGCAGTGACAAATGTCCCCAGTTCTCTAGCTGATATATGTATCCTAAACACTCAGGCAACGAAATTCAAGACATTTTTGAATAAAATGCTCTTTTCTAGTTTGTCTCAAGACATCCATTCGTGGAGGATTCCAACCATAACACATTAGAAACAAGCTCACCTTACTGTCTTTCTCCCTGGTGCTGTTATCATTTGACTTTCATAAATTTTCAAAAACTCTGGAGAAGCTTAAATAATGAGTCGGGTCATCAACCACTTCCGAAGACCAAGTTTGTTGAGTTTAGTGACCTGGCAGTCAGCACAGCCTCACATTAATGTTTTTGTCTCTGGATTTGGCTCAATCTGGACTCACTCCCCAGGTGAGAAACTGGTGAGTTTATTACTTGAAAATATCAGCCTCCTCATCTTTCCTGGCATGATGAGACGTGCGTAACCAGAAACATTTATGAGTTCCATTTCTTTAATAATCCGAATAATCACATCCATTAAATTCAACACTTCAAATGCTCTGGGATATCCGGTAACTGCGTGGAACACGAATACTTCCTGGTTGTTAAGTTCTACTAGAAGTTGATTGAAGGGGGTAACGTCGGTCATCTGTGCGCACATGCGTCCTCTGCGTCCGGTAAAATAGAATATAAATAGGAAGGCGTGGCGATTAATTATGGTCTTCTCAATCGCTTTTTTACTCATCTCATGCATTTTAAACGGCTGTGGCCCATGACAAGAAAAGCTTACCAAATTGAAAGCTGAGCCGAGACCAGATTCTTCATTATTGTCGTCTGGAAGTAGGGGTATTCATACATTTTGATTAGTTTAGATATATAACATTGTTAAATATGTAGAAATGGATGCAGTAAGCCATAGGTCGTGAATGTGTGTGTTACATTTTTTTTGTAAACAGATGGCTAGTAATCAGGATCTACTGAGGTGGCTGAAGAAAGTTCAGAAAGTTCATTTCCCTCGATAGATATATCATTCCCTTGAGTGTTCTCCTCATTTAGAAGATGCAGCCTCACATGAGACACATCGCATTAATGCCATTCAAAAGACTAGATCCAAAGGTGATGCATATCTGTTAATAATATCTCGTGATTTGAAGAGAAAGGGTTTTTTTTTATCATGTCTGTCAAAGCAAAAAATCTTGCTAGGACAAAAGACTCTATTTGAGTTCAAAATTGAATTTCTATATTGATGCATTTATGTATTCCATCACCCTCTTGAATCAGTCCATCAATTCATGCATTATGACTCACATTTCTTTTTCTCCCTGTTTGGCTATTCAACACCAAGCCATTTTGCACCACAGTATTTTCTTAAACCTCATGTATTTCTATAGGGGTAAATACGGATGTAACCTCTCCTCCTGTCAGTCATTGCCGAGGCTGGCTTCTTCAAATGGAAAGAGCAGATATTCAGGCTGCTCCTCTCTCCTCCCTGCATCTTAACAGGCCTGTCTGGTGTGTCCAGAGACAGAGAGAGGTCATGTCCAGAGGGAGTGGAGGACGCCAATCAGTCCTAATTCTACCCACGAACTCATAATCCCACACAAAGACCTTTAGTAACCTCATCATCTGCAAGTTGAATGTGGTGTCTGTCAGACAGGACTGCCAACTGGGTTGGTGTTTCATGTCTAAATTGATTTAAATGCATCAAAGTGATAAGAAGTGCTGTCTGTTCAGTTGTTTAATAATAATTATGCTTCATTATATTTTAGGGTAATTAGTTTCAAGGTCCTTGTATGGAGGTTAACGTGACAAATGGCTGTCAATATTGAACTGGACAACTGCATACTGCTGAGGTAAAGTGGGTTATTACCAGCATTTTGCCAATAAGGAGCACAGGTGAAAAAAGTCCAATAGAAACACAGCTGTGAATCTACTGAGTCAAAATACATTAGGTTTAGAATAAAAAAAAAAACACTCACAACCACTGTTGTTTTTCTGCTAGTGTTTTACTTTTGTTATCCTGTTTTGAAAAAGGCAGTCCATCCATCTCCATAAATCTCCATAAACCATGTTGGTCTGTAAGCCTGAGCTGAAATGTTAGGGTTCTGGAAATACCAAATAAAAGAACTTTATCTTCTTATATATGCTAACTTAATGACATCAAAATTGTTGCTAAATTGCTGCATGTCAAAGATAGATTGATTGCTCGTGTCCAAAATGTCTTTAGATCTTCACGATGGTAACCAAGCCAACTAACTGAGAAACAACAGTGACTAATAAATCCATTTAGCCATTCCTGCATGTAAAGCTGCATTTAGCTGACATTTTGGGCAGTGGAACAAATTGAAAGCACAGCGTTACCCACTTAAATTATCACATTATATTGTCATTATAGAGCTACACAGCATTTACCTGATGAACGTAAATCCAGTATTCACTTCCCTTTAAGTTTTGTTTTTTGTTCTCTGCCAGCTCCTGAGGGAAATGTCCAGCTATTTAGCTGCTAAATGTTCTACTGTGTTCACCAGCCTGTCGTTTAGGTCAGGCAGATAGTGTACAGTGGGTTTACAAAAGCTTTTTATTCCATAAAAACTACAGCTGCTGCTGCTCTACACAACTGAAGGGAACTGCAGAGTCTGGTGGTTACTCTGTAGAACTGTTGTTGTTATGGAAATGTTGATTGATGCAGTTTTACCATTAAGGTATCAGCAGATGGGACAAACAATAAAGGTTAGAATCATTTCTGTTAAGATCATCCTTACCATTGTTATTGCCGAATTAATTTTGGATACATGCTGCGTCTCTTCTTTTATCAGTGGCCATCGTGCTACCTCGTGTCAGAATGTGATGTTGAGAGGCAGCGAAAGTTCAAATCCATTTACATTCACTCCGTGTGCCTGTACGGAGAAGAAAAACTGAGGAGTCAGCTGCTGAATCCGTGCTTGATATGCAGGATAAGCACCTACATCTGCAACTTGTTAATCATATAAAACCAAGACTGCAATGACACACAATGAGGTCAAGCATAAATCTTGAATAGGAGAATAATACATGATCTTTTATTCATTTTTTTTTTTTTCGAGGTACTGCTGCAGAGCAAAGCTATGTAGGATTCGGGTGTTTAACATGTATAAATACTAACTACATTACTGTGTTGATGAAATCTGTTCATGAGATTGAAGAAATTTGCTGCTATAGCGTGATAACATATGCAAACCACTGTCTCTTGCGTTGTATTGAGCTGGCGGTGTGGCGGCAGGTAGGTGGGGGAGTGCAAGATTAAACCGGGGGACTTTCAGCAGAGATCTGATCATGGCCTCTAGTCTCTTATGTTCTCTGATGATGATGCACCATCAAAATAACTACTAGCAGCGTACTAAAGTGTAAATTTCTCAGGTATTTGATGAAAGAATGAATGAAGAATTTTATGATTTTCAAGTCAGCTACCTTGCAGCATTACTTCTGAAGAAATGAGTGTGTGTGCATGTGTGTGTGTCACTATAACAGATGGAGATAAAACAGAAGCAGTTGCAGATGGGCATTAGTTGACTTGAACATTAACTTGTAGACAGAGCGACACAGGTCAGCTTTCCAGGAAGACTGCCACATGTTCAGCTTAACCAGCCAGAAATATCATGCTGCTACTCGCATGCGAAAGCACTGAATAATGAGAGCATTGCACAGATGTTGTTACACAGTGCTCAAGTCTGAATAATAGTACCTCTACATCTGTTTTTATAGCATGCATACAGTAGTTAAATTGTACAGGATTAGCGTCAGTGAGAATAAAGCTCGTTGTAAGAACAACTGCAAGTGAGCAGTAAGAGCTGCAATACCTGCTGGGCAAAGTGAGAGAGGAGTCAAGCAAGGACGACTTTGGAGATGGAAACCGACTCTAAATACGTGAAATGTAACCTCTCCGAGGAGTAGGAAGCCAACGTTGGGGCAGTTGGTTGAAAAGCACCAATTAGTTGGACTCGCTTTTGTTCGCCTCCTCGGCTCACAACAGGGGGTGATCTGTCTTATTGTTAGAACATGTCCAAGGTGTGATGTTTTGGACAAATTTGGCAGCACTCAAAGTTATTTCTAGTTGTGGCAAGAAAAACTCTGCTTCGAGTGCCCATGTGCTTCATGGCAGAGTAAGAAATCACTGGGTAACTTACAACATGATAAGGTCATAATTTCTTTATATTACCTATGGTATTATCAGTACAATTAGATGTACAGTACAGAGTATATTTATAGTATTTTTGTAAAAAGATTCCCTACAGTACAGTGCATCAGATTTGTGCAACAAATGAAGATGTAAATAGAAAAAGCAGAAATCGGTCTTTTGGTCTAGTGCATATTATGAAGAGTTTTGTGGACACCAAAAACCACAGCACATGCTTTAACACTGAAGGTCCAGCAAAAAAGATTTTTAGTTTACCCACTGCTCATGTCACAGTTACCTCAGCAAGAATCTTTGCTATAACAAATTTCCCTTACTGCCCTTCACTGAGCCCCTGAGCTGTAAAGAGGACACAGCTCAGATAAAAGCAGAGCCCTTTGAAGGCCTACTGGCTTGGTGCTCAGTAGGATAAAGACATGAAATACAGTATGTGTCAAAAGGTTTTCATCATATGTAGTTGTGCTATGAATCCTGTCTGGGGGTGGTCTCATCTCCTGTCTGACTGGGGTTGATGGCAAAGTGAAAGTCATGCTCAGTTTTATTCTTTAGACTCACGTGATCTTTTGTCACAAAGCAAGGCCTCTGAGCTGATTTCAGAATACCTCACTTCTTCCTGCAGTCCTAATTGCTTGGCCCACTTATGACTGTGACGCTGTCATCTCACTTCACGACAGCCTCCAGCGAGCTAGCATCTGGCACAGTGTGACAAAACTGCTTTTATCCCCCCTCTCAACCTACCTACTCCAAATAAAAGACCTGGTCTCCTCTCTGAGTGCCATGTTTACAAAAGAACAGGAGTAGTTGTCACAAATTGATCAAAGTCGACAGCATTGTGTTTATGTGTTATTTCCACTTCCTCTCGTCTGTGTAAGTCAGGAGTCCTGTAGTCAAAGCTGCCTTGTTTGTTCGATAACTATTGTGGCTGTACGAAATGTATGCTTTGGGCCACAGTTAGCAAATATTCCACAGTATAAAGAAAAAATGTTTGTATTAGCATACATCTAACAAACATGCTAAGTAGGACATTTCCATCCCTGAAAGAAGCAGAAAACTAATAAAAATAAGGTTATAATGAACATGAAAACCTCTGGTGCACTTAATGCCTTTAACACTGATGCTAGTTCTTGGGGGGAGAATTGTTTGTCTTCTCTATCCCTGAAATTATGTAAATCTCCTGTACAAGCATGTATGCAGTAAAACAAACTCAGAGGCCACAGTTACAAATAATGTAGAAGCAGACAAGAGACGCCTTCTTCAAAGGTACATGGAGGACGAAAAAGATACAAATACTGTGAAATATGTATATAGGAGCATGTTTTGTCTTTGTGCTTTGTCTTGGCAAACAGGTAGGAAATTATTAATAATTAATTCTGTCTGCAATCCTGTGCAAGTGTCAGGAGTCCAGTATTGTCCATGACAGCTCACTGGGTCACCGGAATGGAAGTGAGCCATCATTAATATTAGACCTGAACTTTTCCTGCTATGACAAGTCAAAATGTCTGCTGTGAAAAAGGTCTATAGTCTTCATACCATTAGCAGCAAATGCAGTAAAGCATAGGGCATAAAGGAATTGTACTCAATTCTCTTGTGATAGATTCTCCTCACAAGTCTAGATTGGATTTTTATTATAGTTTCTACAGTGCACAAAATCCATAGGCATTGGGTATTTTATAGGCAAGCATCAAAGTTTTAGCATTCACCTGGGATGGCCACAGCAGCACACAGGGATACTCTACCAATCGCCATGTCCCCAGCAAATAGCTGCCTGTATTGGAAGTTAATTCTGCCATGGAATTAAATTATAAACCATGTCCAAACAAATTAACGTCATGCTGCAAGCAGGTGCGCTTTTTTTTTTGACATGTTGAGGGCATTAGTTAACGCATCCACCCTCTCTCCTCTTGGGGGGAGGGCTTTCACTTCTCCCACCCCTCCAATTTCTATTTCAGAGGAACTCGGTGTGGAGGCACACGAGGGAGGCGGATAGGTACTACAGTACAGAGGGATAGATTAATGTGCCATCTCAATATGGACCTATAGAGAGCAGGTTTCATACCTGTCCAATAAGTCAAAGCAGAAAATATTATCAAACACATCTCACTTGGCGGGGATTACCTGTTAAAACATTTATTCTCACTTTCAATTGCAATCTCTCATCACAGAGAGAAGAAATTTACTATGTGTAATATTGTCATGGGATATAAAGTTAAATTGAGCCTGATAACAAGTTTGATATTGCTGAGCAAATAATCCTGATGGGGACAAAAATGGTCAATTTGCTTTTTTCCAATCTGACAGCACGGAGTCAAAGCTTGACGTGAGGGAGTTGGACGATGAATGTAGACTGATAGCAGGGCTTTACCCCACACTGCAGTGGAAGACAGACATCACACCAGTCCCTGTTTCTGCTCCTCTGGGACAACATGCTCCCCAGACACCAACTATTGATCTGGCAGGTTGAAATCAGAGGGAATAGTCTTTAACTGAAGAAGATTCCTGGGGATTCATAGCCAAGTCACCTGAATGTAATGTTTTAATCACACACGTTTACATGCAGCTCAGTTTGCACAATTATTAAAATAAACATGCACAGCTCAATTTTTCTGTCGACTGCTGCCTCATTATATTGATTATGTACCTGATATTTTGACAAAAGTTGACAAGTAAACTAGATAATCAACTCAGCTGCCTCTTTAAATTGTTCAAAAACATTAAAATCTGAAACAACCATCTAAGGCTATTTACTATTGGAGTTTGAGAACAGTTTGTTCAAATTTAGCATAACAATGATATGTCATACTTTGCATTTCTTTATCTGCTACTTACTTTTTGGGAAACAAAAAGAGTGTACATTTATTTGCTTATAGCCCATGTAGCATATAAAACATGGAATATTCCCTTGTTTGGTGCAATAAGAACACCTTATACTTCATACTGCTTGAAGAAGTAAAAGGTGAAATAGCAGTTGGTTGATTTTAAAAAAATATATATATTATTATTGCCAATATCATCAACACACACGGGCTAAACAAATGCTTATTTCCTCTCCATGAGCTGCCCAGAAGGTTTTACATCTAACTCAATGACCTTTGCAGAGGCATATTCCACAAATACTACAGCTTTGAGTGATTTCATGAGAAATATCCAGCCTTGATTTCATTTGTTGTGCATTAACTGCAGATTGGAGTAGTGAAAGTTACTGTTTTTTTAAATTTATTTTTCCACTAAAAAAGCCAAAGAGGCTAATGTTGAAACACTACTTTGAGGTGGAGGGAAAAGGTCAATGTAGGCTTTTAAATTGTGACAAAGAGCAGCTTGTTAAGTAAATAAAACATAATGAATGTGGAAACAAGAGATTCCCTCATGGAGGCTTGAGCCGACTCCATCTCTGTGCTCGGAGAGTTTAAATATTTTTGTCAGACTAATTAGTCTGTTTGGTAAAAGTTTTCAGACAAATTCATTAGCAGTGACAGCCGCAAGAGGAGGATATGAAATTTAAAATTTATTCTAAACATGATTTATTTGATATTTCTCACCGCTCAGCCCCTCTTCTTCAAACAAATGCGACATGTTTGCCCTGCCTCACTGTGATCTTCCATGTAAATAATGGTGCCAGCTAAGCTCGAGCACATTTGCATTCTCACATCTCATATGTGGCAAACACAAGGACCCTGCGTAGACTTTGAACTTCACACACATGCACACAGTTGCAGCACCGAGACCGAGGCGAGAAGACGAGACCAAACATATACTGTGCGGCCTCTTCCTGGCTGAGTGGTAGGCCAGCAGACATAATGTACCGCCGGAGCAGGTTAGCAGTAATAATGGCAGACACTGAGGGGAGGAGAAGATTGAACCAGTCAAGGCTTGAACAGGTGGTTATCTGAGGCAGAATCACTTGTGAAAGGAGCTTTTGCCCTTTGATAGAGAGAAGATGAAGGGTGAGGATAAGAAATGGTTATTGATCGACGGTTACTTTATCTGCTCCAACCCTGATGACCAGACAATGCAATCTAACTTGGTCCAGAGAGGTGCAAAGGTGCTGATGGGTTTTCTGAGCGCTTTATTTTCATTTGTACAGTTTATATTATCTCAATTATTTATTTATTTTTTAACCTTGCATTAGAAGCATTCCACCTTATGCTTGTTAATGCATCGACTAAGACTTAAAAATAGTTTATTGCAAAACATAAATAAGAGAGAAATTTAAAAAAAGAAACATTACAATTGAAAAAAAACAGTTGACTTACTTTTTAAGAAAGTTTTAACAAACTCAATTAATAAAATCTTCACTTATCAATATTTTTAGATTATTAGAAAAAATGACTTTATGTAATGAGAAAGGCTTCAGGTGATTGACAATGTTGTTTCATAAGCACTACAAAAGATCTTTTTATGGCCTGTTGCACTGCCCTCTAGTGGCCGAAGTAATCCGCTGTAACTACAGCTTGTAGCTTACAGCTCGTTTCTCCCGCTTGGGGCTGGAGAAACAAGCTTAAATCTCCTTTTAACTTGATTCTGTGAATTCATTAGCTAGCAAACTCATTAGCAAACAGCCGCTTGTGTACGTACATGGCAGTTACGATGCAACATTATCACTCATTAAGAGTCATGCTTCTTGCCACCTGATGAATCTAAGAGCTCTTTTCATTCTCTTTTAGTTCTGTTTTGGCAGGCTCTTTTGTTGTTAAATGCTCCTCTTTCTTCACCAGCTATAGTATTATAATAGACCTTAAAACTACAACATTGTGCTTAAACTAAAACACACTACAGAGTTGAGTGGAGCTGCAGAGCTGGATGATCCATCTCTTTGGATTACTACAAAAAGACTCCATTTCAAGAACAAGTAGTGAAACTGTAAGAGGCATTAATACCATAAAAAAAACTGAGTATAGCCACTTGGAACATTTGATCTGCCAAGGGGGCCTTTTCAACGACCACCACCACCCACTCCCACAGAGCCCAACTTCCTGCTCCTGTGATAAAGCTTACTTAACATCATACATACCATCATGTATTCCCTCTTTAAATACATTTGACTATTAGTAACAAAATAGAGAGACAGTAACCTGCTCTGTTCGACACTGACTGTACCTTTTCAACTGCTGTGGAGCCATCGTTTATGCTGGTATATGGCAACACCACTTGGACAAACCACACAGAGGTATAGTCCTTAATACTGGAACTGGTAGTGATAATTATGATAATAATTGATAATATGATAATTATGATATAATTATTATCCTGATGGTTCTGTGTGTTTTATTTATTCTGTCAGAGTCAATAATGTTAAGGGGACATTTTGAGCATATTTGAATATTTTGTGAGTGTGTGCACCCCCACCCCCACCTCCACACACATATATACTGTAACTACTGCCCGGCTCTTTTACTGCAGCACCCTGAACATCTTGTGAAATCCAGTGCACTCAACCACATTTTCTGTTTCAGGAATTTAGTTTAGTTCTGCTGATCAAACATGAATCAAAAACATCCATATTGCCTGGCTGCACTCAACTGTAGCTTATTAAGTGTGATTGCTTGAGCAAAATGCATGGAGCGGATTGCATTTGCATCCTCTAACATGTTACCTTTCAATAAACAGAAAGCATTGGTGTCATGGGAGATGTGTGGTTTATAATGAGGAGCCACACTGCTGTTCTCCAACATCCCACAGCGCACAAAATGCACAAATCCACATATATACAATCAAGCAGAGTACAAACACACACACACTCACACACACCATAAAGTCAATGAGTGCGCTCCAATAAAAAGACTCCACTCTCACTTCTTCTCACTACAAGCAAAGATCATTTGGGGAACACTGATGGAATATGGTGAGCCCATGTGGCTCGAGGTGGATATCAATTAAAATGATGTATGGCCCCAGTGTTTTCTAATTGGGACATGGCGATGTATTTAATAACACACATTAGAACCCTAATTAGAAGTAAATTGAGCTGCATCCCATTGTCTACTAATCAACATAGTGGATTAGGTGGATAAATAACCTCACTTGGAGGGTCTTTGTGCCTTCAAACGCTTGCATTTCAAGAGACATCTATTTGTTTTCTCTGGCTCAGTTTGTGTAGTTTGTGTTTCAGCAGTGCTTTATTGAGCCCTGGGTTGAGCAGTTTGTTAGTCACCAAATAATAATGCTGCATCCTGTGCTGCCTGCGACAATAAAACTTTAATGGGGTGCTTTAAATCACCCTTCGCCCGCTTAGAAATAAATAATAATTTATTTGATATGAGCAAAAATAGATAAATCATTACTGCCATAACACTTAGTTAGTTAAAAAAAAAAAAAAGAAGCAGCTTAAAGACGATTATCCCCTCAACAACATGGTATAGAAGAGAAAAGAAAAGGAGGTGCTCTTGATTATTATCATGCAGTCCCTGAAAACCACCTCCCTCTGTGTAACCTGGTGATTGCCAACTGTGACTTCATCTCACAGCAAGACATGAAGAAGTCAAATCAATCACAGTATTGGCCCCAATAAAGCAAAAAACCTTTTCACTTGGCAGCTGAGGTGGGGTGGGGCTTCCATCATAGATAATTGGAATATGTATGAAAAGTAAGCAAAGTAAAAAGCACCACATGACCTTTCCAGTGAATTATTAAGCACTTGTGTGATTTGAACAAAGGTGTCATTGTAGAATTTATGTAGAACCTGAAACTGTATTTCTTCCATATTGGGTTGAACAAAACCTCTTTGTGCTGAATTCTTCTCCACTGCACTGGATAAAAAAATGTGTTTTTTGCTGCTACAGTATGACTGTTTCTCTGGGAGGTCAGCATACTGTAAATAGTAGTCATACATCCATGCTGACTCCAGCGTAAAACCCCTCTGAGCACATTTTATGGATTGGAGAAACATTTGACAAGCTCTCGGCAACCGGATGTGTCAGTATAAAGGATTACGTGTTTTATGGGGCCTGGTCTGAGCAGCGGATCTGTTCCTATAAACATGCACTACAATTTAGCCCAAGGTGTGCACTGGAGAGGTTATCCAATCGGCCCTTTGAAAGCGCCTCTCAGAATGAGTGAATGTCTCGGCTGGAGCAACACAGTCGCACTGTAGCAGTGCCAAACACAGAAGCTATCTTCCATCAGCTGCCGGAAACCCGATGGAACTTTTGTGCCTTAAAAATATTCCCGTTCATTTTTTATTTCACTGTCTTCTTAGATTTTACTGTTTTCCCCATAACAAGCAAAACAAAAACAACTCTGTGTGCATTTTCTCACTTATTCACAAACGAGAGGAAACACACCCACGTATTGATCGCAAACTCACTTGTACTGTATTGGTTATCTATATGGTAATGAAGGACTGCATGTCTCATTTTATTATTTCATCTTTCTCTGTCTCCTCATTACAACAGGCCAGAGCTGCGAACACCTTCTGCGTATCTAGATAAGGCTATTTGAATGGATAACACATTCTCCTCTACATACAAAGGGTTATCTTTAAAAGAGCGAGCCCACCTGCTCCAACAAAGCCATTCATCAATGTAGCTCTGTACTCCTTTGTCTTGGGCGAATAATTAACATAACTTTGCCAAAGATTCCCTTATAGAGAGGAAGAAAGATAGATACGTGGATATTATCTGTAGGACAAGTTAAAATGTAGCTGAATTTGTTTAGTGAAGCATTTAACACAAAGCAACTTAACAGGGGGCATTTTTGACTTTGGCACAATCTTCAGTCTCATTTATACTGAAGTCCAGAATGGGGGCTCTGCAATGTGCTTTCACAGCTTGAATACTCACTGGATGCTTTCTCCCATCTCCGATCAGTTTCCAGCTTCTGTCCTTCTTTTATGTACAAATGAATAAATCTGCACAAAGTCCAAAGGGAGGCTTTAGAAGAGCCACACCATAAGCAGATTTGTGAGTTTAAAATTTAAAAGTAGACAAATAAAAAATTGTGGTTGTGTGTTTTTCATAGGAAACAGAGGCTGAGGTCAGTCAGAGTCCACAGTGAAATAAACTTTTGTAATGTCAACAGACCGTTCTCAACGACTCTTGCGGCATAACCCTCTTCTTCACTACCCATCTGCGTGCTCAGTATGTTCCAAACTGTCATTTCTGCAAAATGATTTGGCCAAATACACTGGTTCCGTCTCAGTTTTCATAAACCCAGTCCAAACCTGTCCCTGTAACTGGGTTATGTACTTTTGACGTGCAAATTTGCAATAAGCACATTTTTTGACAGAAAGATAATTCCTCCTGATTTATATGTTTTATTCCCACCTAATTATGAAACCTTTTTTAATGAAAGCATCTGCAAAGTCACAATGTGTTTATACCAAACTCAAATAAAAATATTGACACTGAATTGAATTTGTTTACTCAATATTATCTGGGCTTGCAACTCAATATTTACATGTGGCGAGTAAACCACTATTAAAGGTTTTCATGGTTAGGTTTAAGTATTCAAATTTAATGCCATTTAAATGATTAAATATAGAAAGAGTCAACAATGAGTTGAAGCACAAGATGTTTTTATTTTATTTTTGTTACTATAAAAGGAAACTACTATTTTACTTTTGTCATATGACATTATATAACATTAACCACATAAGTAGCTATTTTGAACCAAGCCAAGTTGTTTTTGTACCTGTACCTAAAAACCTTAATTAAGCATAGTGTTCATGAAAGAAATTTGTTTGTGACCTAACAGTTTTGGAAGGCACTGATAAATGATGAGCCCTGATCTCCCTGTCACTGAACTTCTATGCATTACAAGAATTCAGCACTACATCATTTGCGGAGACAATTACACTTCAAACTGTGTTTGGCAGAACTAATAAGTAGTACCACATAAACATCATTTCTAGGAGACAGACCTGCACGATCAGGAGGAGGCTCGTGTGTCGTTTTGCATTTTGCACACAATACAGCTCACAGCCTCTGTTCTTCATATGTTACGAAAAGAAGAAGAAGGAAGACTCATTGGCCTGTCAAACCTCCAACTTGTTCTTAAGTCTGAACATGCAGTTCTCTGATTAGCTGCTGGATACGTCAAGTCCATACTGGAGCTCGTGATGTATAAGATTTATCTTTTAGCATACGTTTAATCCTCGATGTAAACTCATTGCTGTTGGGATCCACTGTAGCAGCCATGAAACTGATCACATCCTTCAACCCCCTCAGTCACTTTTTATGTCAACCTATCAGTCTTAAAAGGTAGATTTTAGGTGGTTTAATCATTTTCTATAAAGCAATATTGATAATTGCAGCAGGGGATAGCACTCTGAGTAATTTTCCTGCTTTTGTGAACAAAGACACAGCAGTGAACATCCATCCCTCTGCACATGTCTGTATTTTGTGCTCACCCTCAGATTCACTCTCAGTCAGATGAATGTTATGAGGGGGCAGGTGTAATTACTGAGTTGTGACAAAGTCAGTCTTTTCATGCTTCAGGCCTTGTGCTGGCGGTGGTAAATATAGCTAATTACATCCTCTGCTCCACAGTCTCTTTATCTAAACTCAGCAAGACACAGACCTGCCCACCCAGCACTTCATTACTGTGAACCAAGCTAATAGGGACCTGACGTTTATAACCACCCTCAGAAATTGTTTTATAACTGTCAGTAGTATGATACAAAATGCCAAAGGACTGATTTAACCCATTTTTAATGAGATTCAAAACGTCTCAGAAAACTTGGACTCACGTTACAAAGCGATACTTGTATGCTGCAGCTATGATCTTAGAATTATACCTATACCCAGAGTCAAGTCATCATACATAAATGTATATTTAATCGCAATCGACAATTTAAACTGTTATTTTCTTTTTAAGTTTTGAAATGCGCTGCAGACTGCAGCCAGACCTCTTCAAGATTCATCGATCTAAGATCATCAGATCATCAGTGCACCTTTACCTTAATGACTTCCAAAATACATGATTGTTACAAAATGATTCGGGCTATCTGAGTATCTACTTCCAATATGAGGGTTTGGTTATACTAAGGGAAAAAAAGCTATTCTGTTAAAGTCGGGCCAACTTCCTTCTTTGCTTCTGATCAAGGGCAGTTATAAGCAGTTACATGAGTAGCAGACAACAGCCATGACTCCAAAACAACTCCCATCATCCCACACTACTTCATTCTGTCATTAAACTACATCTGTTATTTTCACTGCGTTGACCCCAAATGGCAGAAATTTCCTTCTGTGCATTTAAACAAACAACTGGTGTCGTTTTGCTGGTGAGAACAGTCTCCAAAAAAACTAATCTGCAGAGACAATTATGTACTTTCGAAGTGATCACATGTAATCTCTATATTGTTAAATGAACATGAGAAGAGTTGAGATAAAAATAAATTCCCTTTTGTTTTATTTGTTTTAGCTGAAGTGAAAATAAGTCAATGAGGCTAACCTGAACTGAAACTGACATGTTTAGTTTCTGCCTTCGCTTTTTACTTTTCATGCCTCAAAAACTCAAAAAATCTCAACTTTTCAAAATTCTTATTATAAATTCAAGCTCATTGATTGCTGTTGGTGTTCAAACACTGTCACAATGTGTTTTATTCCTTAAAATTCAGTCCAACAAGTGCATAATCTGCACTTTATGGCTGTCTCACACATTCCATAATAGGACCACGTCCTGGTCGGTACTGCTACTTATTGTTTGTATCTTCGATCTTTGTGCAGTTTGTATAGTCTTGCACAGTCTTGTATAGTCTCTGTGCTGTGTGTACAGTCTGCACAGTCCTTGGGCACTATGTATAATCCTGTGCATTATGTTTGCACTATGTACAGTGTTGTATTTAATTTCTAGTGTAGCACTTGGTCCCCTGGAGGAACGCTGTCTCGTTTCACTGTTCACGTCTGTAAACAGCTGAAATGACAATAAAAACCTCTTGACTTGACTTGGAATCTAACATTTCTTTACTTAATTTATGCTTTGGCTGACTCAAGAAATGAGAGAAAAAGAAAGTCCTTTTGAGGAAACTAATGAATAAATGAAGAATGTCTGCATAAAGTCATGTCTGCCTCCAGCTTTTTTACAGTCAGGCCCAAGGTCAATACATTGTACACATGAGGGAGAGCCTTACCAAGAGGGTGAGTGAATTTCACACAGCTGAACTTCTTCATTCTGGATCACATTATACTGCATGAAAGGAGGATCATCAGGATGACACGGAATTCATTCCCTGTAATGCCTCTGTCATATCTGTGATGGAGTACATCTCATTTACAGTAGCTGAGAGAATTAATTTCCGTCTTAATTCAAAACCGGCCAGTGCCTATTTCACACACTTGACTTTTCACCTGAGCCTGAATATACACAGTCTAGCATTTAATTAAATGGCCATCCAGTGCATATGGTTGTGTAATGTATATTCAAATTTATCATAAAAACCCACATATTTTATTTTCCACTGTTCATGTTGAGCAATAAAGCATTAATCACAGTATTACAGCAATGTAATTACGTGTGACAGAGGCGAGTGAAGTGTAAATTCAGCAGTTCCGAGGTGTTTATGTATTAAAGGTCAGATGTAAACCCAACACCTGCAGGGAGCACATGCAAGATTTTACAACTAAACAGAAACTTTCACAGCCCACATGTGCAGTACAGTAGACGTTGCCTTGCCACTCAAACATGCAGTCATGTCAGCATGTTTGACAGGTCAGGTTGTACAGCCTGGAAAGCTCATTGATTGCTATGTAGACACATATGGACTGAGAAGTACACAGAAGTGGAGGCAGAAAAGAGGTAAACAGGTCCACGTACAAACGACACTCACCGAGCAAATGGAAGTGGAGCAACAGTGAACAGCCACATTTGTAGTCATTGTATGAAACATCCTCATTTCTCACACCCTGTGTCAGGCTCATTCCCATTCTAGCCACAAACTCTCTCCCTCCCACACACACACACACGTCTGTATCCCTGCTTTTCTCTTTCTCATTTTCCCCCCTCAGTCCTGCCTGATGCCCCGTGGAAACTGGAGGTCACTGGTGTTAGGAGGGAGAGCTGCAGGTTTCCAGAGAAAGAAAGAGAGGAAGAGACAAGGAAGAGTTAGAGGACCTAAAATGTGAGAATCTCATGCAGCCTCTGACTGTATGGCCTTCACATCAACACAGCCAGAAGACCCGCCTGAGACACACTGAAGCATATCATGGAAATGTCATTCAGCGCATAATAAAGGAGTGAGAATTACAATTGAGCATCCATCCATATGCAGCCTTGTCTCTTGCAAGGTGATATATTAATTTGAAACATAATTTCTGTGTGGATTATGTTCAGTGATTTTCTTTTTTTATTCAGGAAGTGTGTATGGTGGTTGAGAGCTCAGTGCAGCTAAACAGACAAAGCTGTGCTCAGTCTTTGCTCGTGTTTTGTCCTTTTTCTTTAAGTTTTAATGAGCACACGAGTCACATACATTCAGAATCAGAATCACAATCAGAATTCCTTTATTTATCCCCAAGGGGAAATTCTTTTTGTGCAGACATTGCACTTGCTGTTTTCCCGACCAAGAGATAAAGTGAAAGATATAAAAATAGGATAAACAACAAGATAAGTATCAATCTAAAAAATACAGGTATTTATGTGTGTAACATATATACATTGTATATATAAAAGTATGTGTGTCCATCACAGTGCAGAGTTTAACAGTTTGATGGCGACAGGCAGGAATGATTTCCTGTGTCGCTCTGTGGTGCATCGTGGGAGTAAGAGTCTGTTGCATAATATTCCCATATTATGTGAGTATTATATATTCATGTAATATAGAAAATAAGGAATCCAGTCTGTCAAAAGTAAACATTTTAAGAATCTCCGCTCTTTCAGCAATGGTGTCTCGTCTTGTCTTGTCTCATTTATTATCTAAGTCCGGGTTGCGGAAGCAACAGCCTCAGAAAAATGCTGTCCATCCATTTTCTATACTGCTTATTTGTCAGGGTGCGAGCGAGAGGCAGGGTACACCCTGGACTGGTCGCCAGTCAATTGCAGGGCTGACACACAAGGACAGACAACCACATACGCACACCTAGGGACAATGTAGAGTAGCCAGTTAATCTAAGCTTTCTTTTTTGGGGGGTTTATGGGAGGAAGCCAGAGTACCCGGAGAAAACCCACACAGGCACGGAGGGAACATGCAAACTCCCCAAAGAGGGGCCCAGACCGGGATTCAAACCTGGAACCCTCGTGCTATGAGGCGACAGTGCTAACCACTGCACCACCGTGCCGCCTAACATGCTGTCATGTCGCTTAATTTTATGCTGTCAGTGAAACCCAGATTTTTTTTCCTGCTCATTTCACACACATAGATCTACATCATTTTATGCTGTGCAGTTGCTACCAAGAAGCAGAGTGAGTATGCTCTCCACTCAAGCAAACACAGATCGGCTTCCTTTACCATTTACAACGTTTTCACTCTGCTTTTCTCTCTCTCTCTCTCCATCTCTCCAGACAGTTGCGGTGGTCCCTGCCTCATCTTCATTTGGATCTGTTTGGAAATAAATCACATTCATAGAACACCTGAGCAGGCAGTGGGAGCTGGGTGGGATCAGGGTCCCAGATGGACCAATTCAAATAGCATTTGGTTCTTGTGCTTGGAACACACACACACACACACAAAGGTTATGGTCAATCAAACCCCATGTCCTCATGGGTCACACATACAAACTATAAACCCCCACACACATAAATATTCTGTGTATCACTGTTTCTTTGTTTTCTTTCGGTGTATCTCTCTCTCTCACACACACACACACACACACGCACACAAACACACACTCGGTTTCTCTCTGCCATTCATTAACTGACAGCTCGAGACTCTCCCAGGTGGAATTGTTGGGAGGTGGAGGATTTGCATTTGTATTTTTCCAATATCTCCTCTGGACAGAGGATCATGGGCTTACCATGGGAGAAAAAAAGCAAGCAGGACTGCAGCAGACTGGCATTTGTTTAAGACATTCATCTCCTCTCATCTTGTTCTTTTTATAATTTGAGAGAGGGCTCCTCGACCTGTTGTCTGAGGCTGTGGGGAAGGGCATTGTTGTCGAGGGGATGATAGGTTTGCTCTACCTCGTTACATACTGGGAGGAAAATCATGCAGTTCAAACCCGGGGTCACACGCATGTGAATATAGCTGTCCTTGTTAGCTGGAGCTCACCAGAGACAAAGACCTGCTGCTGTCAGTGTGTTACTGCCTGAGACTGGACTAAGATCTTGTGGATGCTGGAATTTCTGGTTCAGGAATAAGATACTTAAATAAGCACGAACTTCTGTGTGCTGAGGTGTTGCCTGGAGAACAAGTCGACCTCAGGCAAAATTGACCTTAAAAGATAGATGTTACACGGGAAGCCGATCTTTCTTTTGATTCTCTCTTGCCAAGTTTCTGTAATGTTTCTCCCCTCAATATTAAGCCCTGGACATTGATCAGAGTAGAACAGCATCAACAGGTCAGTTATTGTATAACTGCTCAGCTTTTGACAGTTGATAGTTTCTGTTTCACTGTGTCTGTCCCTCTTGAGAAAGAGTAAGACTGAAAGTGAGGCGTTCCACGTAACTAAACAATATCACATGCCCACATGACTGAGTAAAGCACACAAGGTCAATCACACCACATTAGCTGCTTTATCAAATCAGCCCCTCTTACTAACAACTCACAATTACATAGTGGTGTTGGTAATCTAAGACACAATAGCTGCATTTATGTGAAAATGTCCACTTAATTAAACAACAAAATGCTCCCATCAACGGCCTCTAGTAATTAATAAATAGAAAACAGGAACGAAATATGTCTGGCTCTTTGTTGACCCTTCCTACCACCCTGACCTCCCTGACTTTGTATATAAGAAAATCATTTCCTCCACCTAATGGACATATTTGTCATTTGAAAGCAAACAAATATCGTTTCTGAGCATTTGCTCAAGTGATGTTGCTGTTAGTCAGCATCGTCTTACCGACACACTCATAGAGACATTAACATTACATATAAAAAGAGATATGACATAGACAAGCTGTGAAAAAAGCACAGTAAGATGAACTATAATAATCAGCGCTCTCATAATGACAAAGGCTGAGAGACAAAAGTTGTTGAAAAATGCATTATCACTGACGTAGCTCTTCAAATTACAAGGTAAAATCAAAGTCTTAAACTGATCACATCTGGACTGCTGGATTCATGTTGAGAGGAGACGCCAGAATGAGTGTGTTTGTGCGGTAGCCAGGACTTTTAGTGGATTAGAGAATAGTTGAAACGCATACCGGTATCAAAAACTTTTGAAATGTAAAATCATCTGTGTTTTGGAGTGTAAGACAACTTTTGTATTCACAGAGAACGCAGGGAGGAAGAGGAAAACTGAAAAGATTTGGCTTTTATGCTGGAGGCTGGAGATAAGGTAATCTCATTCATAGTTTGATTTTTGTGCAGAGCAGAACACAACAGTGCAGATAGAAATACCCTGTGGTCTGAAACATAAAGAGCAGCTGGGAGTTAAATATGAGTTTTGCAGTCGTGGGGATGTATTTTTTGGATTTTACACTTGGTGCTGCTGGACTGACCTGTTCTGTATGGCACAGGTGAAGGGACTTACAGTAGGTGTAGTGCTTATGTTACTCCTTATAGTTAGACCTATAAGGGAGCTTCATTGAGGAGTATGGATTAGCTAGTCGCCACTGGGAGACATTTACTGTTCCATAGCTTGAGCATATCAACTTCAGATTAATTGCATCCCTGCACCGCAGCACAGTTTGTCATTCAGATTAGCTACAATCACCAAACACTGAAATGATCAGAATCAGTGGCTTGATATTGAATTGTTTTGAAGTGAATTATGGATAAGCTGCAGCTTAACTGTTATCACCTGCCGTCTAGATTCAAGATTTGAAATGAGATTGGATATTGTGTGGGCTTTGGTTTATGACTGTAAATCCTGGCACATGGTAGGTTCAGTGTTGTCTTTTTTGACCTTGAAGTTTCATTACAATTGTGTGATGCACTTTTCTGAACTGAAAGGGAAATGGACAGTGAGTGTGTCTGCCTCCTTCTCCTTTATCAAATTTAACATTACTTTTTTATTCTTTTTTCCTCCTCTCCATAACAACCACCCTCAATATTGTGTGACAGCGTCAATAGTCATACCCCAAAATAGCATCAGCTATCAACATTGAGGTACTGAGTCACACATGTTCTGTGATATTTGATTCTGTCATTATCACCCAGCTCTACTGCCTGAAATGAAGGCACCTTTTCTAACTCTCTTTCTGCAGAGATTCAAACCTGCCCTGGATGTACCACACAGCGTGTATGATGGTATATGTATTCAGCCCTGCTCATCAAATGGGTGTAGTTTCATCATTCATGTAGAAACCAAGTTAGAAACCATTTGATGCAGCAGACCTGACTTAAGGTGAGGTAAAAAAAAAAAAGTGCTGAGGACAAGCTAATTCACAGTGTGAGGATATTGTTAATCTGTATTTTCTATAAAGTTAAGCTTAAAATGATTAAGATGGAAATGCTGAAACTACAGTTAACCACAAACAATGAGGCGATGGCGCTGAATTAAAAAAAAGTATAAAATATTATCTCAGATTGAAGCTGTCACGTCGACAGTGTTTGTCAGTGCCTTCTAAGATAACATGAGATATTACAATACAGAATTGTTTCTTATGAAATGTTTTCTGATCTGAACCTACCGTGTTTGAGGTTTGGCCTGGTTTACGCACCAATGTTGCTTTGTTACAGATGGGAAAAGGTCAAAGTTTACCAGGTTCTTTGTCTTTGGAAAAGCTATCTCCCATATCCAAGTCACATCCACCTCCTTGTGACCACCTCCTTGTGTAGTGTTCAAGCTGTGACAACATCATACTGTCTCTGCACCTGGCTAACAAGGTATTATTAATATTATTACTCCCACACAAAAAAAGACAAGTTGGCATCTGCAAGGTAGTGCAGCTTTACAAGACATTTGCTTCCCAGCATAGAGTTTATGAATTACAATCAGTCTGTGCATTATGTGCGTGTCCACATAACATGCACAGCCAACCTACAGTGCTACTGTGGTGAAATAACCAATATTCTTATTCCAGCATTCTTAGTGCATACAGTAAGTATGGTAGGCTAATTTTTAGTTGGTTCCACCCAAGTGGAGAACAGCTCTGAACATCCACACCTGCTAACGCTCCCCTTGCTTACAGGAGAGCAAGTTCAACTGATAACAAGGTCTACAGTGCAGGAGGATTAGGTCGTTCCAGATTGTGGATAAGAGAGGAAAAGAAGCATGCAGGGTTTCCCAATATTGCCATTGCTGATTTAACCTTCATACTCTTGAAGGTTAAATTAATGGCTACACAAAATTGCGTGAAAGGCTGAGGAATTCACGAATAGACAGCCACAAGTCCCCAATGTGAATCTTTAAATATCTTTAAAACTTGAAAAATTAAAAAGTCTAACATGTTGATTTCCATGTTGCATTGTGCTTACATCGTTAAGAGAGGAAACTGCACAAACAAAGGATAGAACAACTGAAGCAAGGACAAATTTCAGTGCCTCTTCACAAATGAATAATAGCAATATGTGTCAGCCTCAGTTTACTGGAATGTTTTCCAGTAAGTACATTCAAAGTTGTGTTGAGTTATATGGGGTGGTGTACAGCCATCTACAACCACATGAAGCATAAAGAAGCGGGGAGGAGAGAGGCTATTGATTGTGTCACCTTTCCACAGGCTTCAGGCTCTGAGGGCTCTTTTGTGGGTCTGGCTCTCAGTGGAGGACTCAGGCACTTGTACATGAAAAGATTCAGTGTATAAAGCAGCTGGGGCTGATGGGGAAAGCTGCATGGGATACAAACTCCCCTTTTATGTCCCGCGGTCTCCCTCCCTCCCTCTGCATGTCTTACTCTCTCTGTCACTCCCGCCTACTTCTTATACTTATCCTCCTCTGTTTCCTCCTCTCAGTCTTCAAGGGTTTTTCTTACTGGGTCAGACCAACAGTATCTCATCTTTTTTTAATTCTGTAATTTAACAATTCCTCTGAGAAATACTGTCCCCACACCAATCATGTAACAGAACAACTTCTTTGCAATAATGTAGAAGGGTACTGTGTCCTTTTTTTTGTGAGAATGATCAGATTTATAGGCAGTGGTTGGCACTGGTTTACGTAATGCAGTTGTTACAGGCCAGATGGCTTCAATGGAGCTGTTTTACTCTGTACAGAGGTGCTTAAGTGGTGCACTCTCTCTTTAATTTGCTTTAGGATTGGCCCTGTATTGTAAAAAGAATTCCTTTTGTCTATTTTCCTATTATGCTGCTGTCGGAGAGGCTAATTAGCTCCCTCAAAAATGTTTTACAGAAGCCAGGCAGGTGCTTTTAGAAAAAATGAGATGTAGCCTATGAGGCCATGCTTATCCCGCTGAGGATGGAGTCATCTGCATTAAAGGCCAGCAATCAGCCTGCAATTACAGCATAACCTCAGCTAATGGTTCTGAAGAGTCCACTCAAATTCTGTTTACACTGTACACACACACAGTCAAGTGCTGCGATGTCTGGTCAAGTTCAGTTTTGATAGAGAAAAATAAAAATGCCAAAATGTCCACGTAGGTAAACATTTCAAAACTGTTTTGCACAAATATGATGATTGTTATTTTGGTATAAATTCATGGAATTTAGAAACTATTTAAGAATATAAGTGATTTTAGGATATTTTCAGTGTAACTGTTATAAAAGACTTAAAGTCTGGATTTGAAATGAAAGGTAAAATTTTTTCTTTGATGAATTAAATTTTGATTACATACAGTATTCAACTACTTTACCTAATATTGTATATATATTAGTGTTATATATAGATATATATAGTATATTTATATACCTAAAATACCTGCTCAAATGTCACTGATGTCACTTCCAGTAACCTAAATCATATTGTAAACCAGATGCTGGATTTTACTGCTTCAGCAACTACATGGAGCATGCAGCATACACTGGGCTTCATCTCTCTCTCACTGACTAATACTGCTATCCCACTGGACACAGATGCACACAGTTATGTCGCCACACGGCCGCTATTTCACTTTCAAATCAAATTCCTTCCAATGTTAAGATGGATATTCTTGAAATACCTTTGCTTCAGGACTTTAATGTGGAAAAAGGTGATTGGGTTTTTGATTCTGAAATTAATATTTTTTCTTCAGTCATAATTTATGCTAAGGTCTCAAAGAAAAAAATGTTTATGAACTCACGAAAGCAAGAAAAGGACTGGATTAATAGGGGAAACTACAGAGCAAAACCTTAAATCTCCTACCTAATGAGGGAGACGTGTTAATCCTGGATTGTCTTTGTTTGAATTCTAATGAACTAATTGGACATGTTGAAATAACATCACAGGCACACATGATCAGGGCAACTTGGTTTATTCTCAGCATTGCTGGACCCATAGTTCAAATGCTGCTGCAGTTGTACTGTATTTACATCGTTTTTTTACTTGTACCTCAAATGCATCAGTCTCTGAATTGGACTATGTCTCAGCAGATTACTCACACCACTGCTGTGCTGATAAGGATTATATTTATCACCCCAGTGGATAGCTCATTAATTTCTCCAGAAATACCATCTTGGGACAACATCAGACTGCAGTGCTACTTGAACAAGCCCAACACACCATAAACTCTCTAATCAACCCAGCATACACACTCCCTCAAAGAACAAACTGTGCTCATGCTTCTCTCCGTGTTCAAGCGACGCTGTGAACTCACAAAGCCACTTAAAGTCACAGAGAAAAAGGTCAAGCTGATTGAAGGGAAAACGACCTGGCTCAATGGTACGTGGCTGTGGTAACAAGCGCATTCGTCTGCCTTCTGAGCATGCTGAATTGCATTATCCACCTTGTCAGGTTGGAGACACAGTCAGTCCACCCACTGACCTGTTGTGTGAGATGTAATTATCCGCTGCAGTTCCTCTGCTGCATTACTAGGTAATTGATGCTTATTTCCTCAGGAAGGGTTGAAATCTGTATTGATTATCAACTTAAGTAGGCCAAGTTTATCACCTGGCTCTCTTCCTCCTCCCTAAAGAATCAATACAAATTTCACCCAACAACCTCCTTCACCCATCTTCACCATCCTAAGAACTGAAGGTCCCACTCGTGCTTATCTACTCTCTAATTCACAATGCATTCATGGCGTACTCCACCACAAAGCTCTGTGTTAGCCTCTTAACTCCCTGCTCATGAAATCTAATTAACACCTCACTTACTAATCTGGAATTAATTCACTTTAGATGAAGGTGATTGATAACGGCCCATGGAAAAGTCACCTAGGTCGCTCGTCAACAGTCTGACTTCACAGTGAACAAAAGGGTTGAACTTGACTGATCAAGGCTATACCAGGGGACAGTGGACCTATGGGAAATGACTGTTGAAAGCATTACATGTTTTTATATTTAGCAAATTTTAACATTTTGGGAAATACACTCAATTTTCTTTGTCACTGAGAGTTAGATGAGAAGATTAATACCACTTTCATGTCAGTATGCCATGATGTTACCATTAGCAGCCAACTAATGTGGCTTCACATGAAGACTGAAAATACAGGTAAATGCTGACCTGGCCCTGTTCCAAAGGTTTAAAAAATCCACCTAGTAGCACCTCTAATGCTCACTAATTAACACATTGTATTTTGGCTGTTTAATCTGTACAAAACCAATGTGTAAAAATGAGACTTTGTGCCATTTTTTAGGGTGTTACATGCAAAATTATTTTGTGGCTAATACCAGTTGTCAGTGGAGAGTTACTGATCTCAGCTGAGACACTATCAGGTAGACAGTCCTTTATATAGTATATTAATTAGTGAGAATTAGATGCCCTACTAGGTGGCTTGTCACGTTTGGACAGAGCCAGTTAAGGTGTTTCCCCCATTTAAAGCCTTTATGCTAAGCTAAGTTAGGCACCTGCTTGTTGTAGCTACATCTTCACTGTACAGGCACACAAGAGTGATATCCATCGAAATCTCAAACCTTTCTTTGAAAACTTCTGTGCAATACTATTCTTTTGCTGCCCTTCAATTCAGCCACTCCAACACATCTCCTGGTTTTAGCAGCTAAACTGCTCTTGCAATCAGTGACCAATAGTGACAGAGATACAGTGGAACGCACTGAACAATGTGATGGGTCATATCCTTCCACAGACCTGACAACAATCTGAGATGGAGCCAGTGGCTGATGAATATCTATTCCTCCATAGAGTAATAATGTGTACTGAGCCAGAACCTGCAGGGCTGGAGGGTTGAGCATTCCTGCCTGTCTCTAGAAAAGAGCCTCACAAAATAGCTACAGGGGACAGACTGAAAACTAAATAATGAGGTGAGGATAGCTGGCCTCTCCTTTGCTCTGCTCTCAAACACGTGGCACGCCCCTTAAATCGTCAGTTCATCCCAATTTGCAAAGGAACGGACTTTGGCGGTTTGTTTTACCAAACACTGAATTCATAAACTATATGGACACAAGTAGTGGGGCACCTGATTATTACACCAACAGGAACTTTAATGACACTGCATTCTATGGAGTTGGCCCCCTCTTTGCAGCTATAAGAGCTTCCACTCTTCTGTGAAGACTTTCTACAAGATTTTGGAATGTTTCGGTGGGAATTTTTGCCCATTCATACAACAGAGCATTTGTGAGGTCAGACACTGATGTTGGACCAAAAAGCCTAGCTCGTAATCTCTGTTCCAGTCCATCCCAAAGTTGTTCAAATGGGTTGAGGTCAGGACTCTATGTGGGCCAGTCAAGTTCCTCAACACCAAACTCATTCAACCATGTCTTTATGGACTTTGCTTTGTGCACTGGGGCACAGTCATGCTGGAATAGAAAAGTGCTTTCCCCAAACTGTTGCCACAAAGTTGGAAGCATAGCAATATCCGAAATATATTGGTATGCTGAAGCATTAAGATTTCCCTTCACTGAAAATAAGGGGCTGAGCCCAGTCTCCGAAAAACAGCCCCATACTACCAATACAATAGTGAAGAGGTGTCTCCAAATACTTTTGTCTATATAGTGTATACAAAATATGACATGAAATATCGCAGTCCCTGTTATTCTGGATAATACCAAAAGTATTTTATACTGAAGAAACTGTCTGACCATATCGGCCTGGGAAGCATCATTTGTCAGTATATTCCAAAGCATTTTCTGATCTGACATGAAAGTCAAATAACAGATACTTCGGTTTCATTTGCTTTTTTCTGAAAATATGCTGATACATACAAGTCCTACAGTCCAATAATATACCACTGCTGCAGTAATAGAATAACATATACAGACGACCAACAAGCTCTTCAGTCAAGATCAACTCAAGCATGAGAACAGAAAAAAAATGACAAAGATAGAAAGATAATGGGCGAAAGGCAAAACGTCACACTTCAGATTTAATGGACTTTAATGACTCCATTTGGACACTTCATTTTGCCTCGTTGAATAAATAGAACACAAACTATTTTGATAAGAGCTTTGAGTAAAGGAGACAAAACCCAATTACTGCCAAAAACAGTACGGTGACTTTATGACAGTGGAATTACTTTAAAGAGGGAGCTGACACTAAAGCAGATGCAGCTGAGGCTAATGTCTTTGTACTGATGTCACTGAACAGAAGCTGAACAATTTATTATGATTTCCTGAATGTATATCAGTGAAGATATAAATCATATGGCAAAGGCTATTTTGTATGGACTTTGATCGTTATAGGTTAGCAAGATAAGCAGGGATAAATAATGGATGGATGTTTGAAGTGTGTAATTCAATAGGAGGAAAAACAGCTGTGATGTTGGCACACTCAGGTTGCTTTCAGCTGTTCATTCTGGCCTGACGTGTAACAAAGCTTAGTACTTGATCTCAGGTGTCCTGGATGGGAATGACTCAGTATCACTGTCTGCCTACTGTGGCAGAGGAAGAAAAGAAAGTAAGGAATAGAACAAAGACAGTCAGGTGAAGCCGCGGGGAATCATACATCTGGAAGATAACAGTGATGTCAAAGTATTCCTCATGGCTCAAATTACCATCATGTAATTTTACAGGGAGTTTTCAACATGAGTTATGAAGCATGCACACAAAGAAAACCTCTTTGCAAAGTAATACAGCATCTCATGCTGAGCAGCACTGTCTTACCTTGCATGTTTCTCTATTCATACCAATGTGATGAATATGCCTCATTTCACTTTCTTCATCTCCTCAGGAATGTTGGAGTGATCTCTTTGTAATAAATAAATTGTGTCAGATTATTCATCCATGAAAGGTTTTCTTCTTCATCAGCAGACGATCTTTTTCTGTTGACCCCCATGTGGCAGATCCATTAACAGTAGCATTTTATTCTCAGTAACAAAGCTACGACTAGACATCAGAAAAATTCTTAATATTGAGATTACCTGAAAATCCCACACAGTGTTTAAATATCATAAAATTCTAAGATTATGTTGGACCTGTATATCCCAAGCCAAACCAGATCAAACATTCACCCTCAGACTCTATGTATGTATCATGCAGGCCCGGAACGCATGAAATTTGAAAAAAATCATAAAAGAATAACGATAGACCACAGAACGGTTAGAGATGCTAATTACCAAAAGAGAGAAGCTCTGTTGAACATCAGGCTGAGGAATTTAGTGTTTATCTGTTTACTTAATCTTTAACTGAATCTGTAGCAAAGCCACACGCTCACCAGCATTTTATTTACACAGTGCAACCTGTATAGCTACACTGGGATCTGGGGGTGAATGATTGAAGAGCTCCCTGCTTTTGCCTCTTTTTGTCAGTAATGAGGTGAGGGACTCGTCGAGCTGGCAGCCCACTCAGGGTGTGCTGGTGGGCAGGCACCCTTTGATGGCTTCTGATGAGTGGGGAACGTCCCAAGCCACTGGGGTTAGAGTTGGCAGGATGAGGGGTCTGTCCAGATGGGGTCTCATCTGGCCCTTGCCTTCCCCCTTCCTCTACAGACCAGATTCCCTGCACACAATGGGACAGACCAGCGACAGACTCTCCGTCTCCAATCACACCAAATGAAGATGAGAGGTGTCTGGTACATCAAAAGTATCCCTGATTGTAAGGCCTCTCAAAGAGAGATCCATCACTGACATTTAGAGTTTGTCTGATGGCCAGAGATTGAAAGGTTAGATTTTAGATGTCTGACGCTGAACTGCACAGCAGGCGTGCAGCAGACATGGGAGGGAAAAGCAGAATATAAATTGGTGAATATCAATAGGGGACTAAAAGGAGCAAACAAATACTGAATTCATAAAGTGCAATGAAAAAGTTACATTGTGAGAGGATGGTGAAATGCTAATGGGATTTTCCTTTCTCTCCTGTGCACTGAATATGTGAGTTTCCTTATCAGTACCCCTTAAATCCCCAAGCTGAGGGTGGAGCTTAAATGTTGGAAAAAATAGATGGAATTCCACAACTAGCCAGCAGCAAACCATTTTCCTCATCTGGCTTGAGAATAATAAACCACAGAACAGAAAGAAAAAAAATCTTCAAACCTCATTTGTAAGTCTCTCCTCAGCCTGGGCTCCTATTTTGCACATGATGATATCACCAAACAATGGCTGCTGCTAACTGTTTATCAAATTGAGTTTTTTTTCACATTCACAATGAAGGTAAAACATTCTCTTCCTGTGGACACTATCAATTCAGAATACATCGCGAGACAAAAAGCAATAATTGATATGGAAATGCTTTGACCAGTCAGTGTAATTGAAATTTCACAGTTGCTTTGTTGCCTTCCATCATTTACAGTTTTATACAGATGTCTGTGTCCTGGTGTCATCAGCTGCTAGAGGAAAGTAGAAAAAGTTTGTTCCAAGAAAAATAACACCAGAACCCTGACTGTAAATCTATACCTTGTTATTGGGGATTTCTCTCTCAAGAGTCTGGGCCTATTCAAAGTGTGCTTTCAGCTACAGTGTGTCATATATTGCTTGGAGATTAGATTCATTTCAGGACGCAATGTGCCCCAAATATAAAGAATTAATGTTTCATTGATATGACGATCAGAAGCTTCTCCCAAGTGACCGAAGATAACAAACAAGTGGTAATATGATTAGTTAAAAACAGACGTTTTTAATGGAAGAACACCGCAAAAACAAACCTTCATGACATGATCCATCCATGCCCTTCCCTTCCCATTGTGTTTACAAATCAGCATTGCTCCTGTCCACTGGGAACTGCAGGCAGCAATGATTTCCGATGCATAGCAGATCCCTCCACCATCCCTCCTTTGAAAAGCTCACACTAATTCCCCTTCCCTGTGCACACTGAGCTAAGCAGGGCTCCCAATGGACCAGCGTGCTGAGCAGGGTTAGAGCTGAGATGACTGGCCAAGCATGGGAGTCAATCGATGCAAATCATTGAGAAACCGCCATGAAGAACAATAGGGAAAATGCAATCGTAACAGCAGTATGTGCTTGGCTATTTTTCCCAACCTTTGCATCACTCATAAACACACTGTAACACACATTTTGACGACTGAGGTCACATCACAGATCCCTTAAAATACTATAATATCAAAGAACAAAGACATTTAGTGCATGGAACTGCATGTGCTGTGATAGTAAAAGTAGTGAACATGCCACTCATGGATAACAGAACCTCATTATATTATTCACACAAGTAATGACACTGGTCCACAGTGTTGCGGAACTGAGCTCACACAATTAACCTGCTGCCAGAAAATGAGACTAATCAACCTCAGCGAATCAAAATGTGTAATTAAAATGCAAATCCTCTGAGCTCTCTACAACTCTAAATGGATTATTTCAAATTACCTGTCGTAGAAAAACTGGCATTAATATTGCATCCACTGCTAAAAGTTCTGAGATAGACAAGAGCACGAGTAAATAAGTATCAGAGTCTGGAGGAGAAAGAAATGTGGATTTCTCAAAGCAATGTCTACGTAATATATCCATGTGTTTATGAACTGCTGTCTTTGTGAGCTGAATCTGCTGGATATAGGCAGTTATTTACTCTCTCTCTCTCTCTCTCTCTGAGACTTCTAATATGTAAAGTTAGTGTTTAGCCCTGAGCAATATAAAATACCTCGTCGTTTATTTAGAAGCTGAGAAAAACTCAATCATGGACTATGCGTGACAATGTGGCTTCATTGTCTTTCTTTCTCCCTTTCTAAAAGGTTTACAGTAGTGTATATTTTAAGATTTTTCTATGATTAAAAAATCTTTTGTTTTAATAATGTTAACAATCAACCCACACTTAATTCATTTTCACCAATGGGCACGACGGTATTGCTGCTTTAACTGTACAATCAGATTTGTCTTCCAATATTCCTGTCACCTCTGTCTGTCTCTCTGCAGTCGTTTTGTGTCTCTTTGTAGTTTTTTTAACTTTACAACAAAAAATATTAATGGTCTCCATAAACAGATGTTTTGGTCCCCAGAGTCAGAACCCAATCAGTCCATTCGATATTCCATCCATGAGTATACTACACTATAAATAAAATATAATAGATTCAAGTTGAATTGGAATCTTTTTATAAGCATATAAAAGTTCAAAAAAAAACAAATGGACTCATTTTTGATTATTCCACGCTTTGTGCCTCCTCACATAATGAAAATCAAACACCACATGAAGTCAGCTGTGGACTTCTCAGCCATCTGCTGGTGCTGCAAGCGAATCTGTAGTTTAAACAGAGCAGTGTGGCAGAGCCCATGTGTGTGTTGTTTCACTGGCTCATGGTGAGGATGGGGGAGGCCTGTCTCTTGTCTCATCACTGTCACCACCGAATTGAAATGAAGCGTGTCTCTGCTGTTGTGGGGGGGTGGCATAAAGATCATTGCTCATTTTGCTTAGCAGATTACTGGGGGGTGTGGGGGGGGGTGTTGGAAGGTATTATGAAGAGTGATGAGCAGGAGTAGGAGGATCACTAAGATGTAAAGTGCTTCATCTTGTGCCTCACTGAGCAGTGAAGAGATGGGGGCCAAACAGGTGGTAGAACTCTCCATCAGAGACTTCACACAGCCTGAGCATCTTGACTCAAGGCACTCAATTCAAAGTGTGTGGGCAAGCGTGTATCCACTGATTAGTTCCACTTGTTCTGTCCGTACCGCACGAGATCTTGGATAAATATTATTGATATTTCTCAAATGAATAATTTATTACTTTGGACAGCAGATGTCTCCTTTAGGGTGGTCTTACAAAGTATGAAAGAATACATCACTGAAGGAGCGTGTTTGATAAATTCTTAGTTGCATTGTGTTTCTCTGCTGAAATACAGAAGTAATATCCAGGTGATTTGTAACTAGTCTAGACTGCTTGTGATGCACGATAAACAATAAATGCTATATGCTACGCTCATCGTGCAACAAGAATTGATCCTTATTCAGAATGTAGCACCTAAAATCAATATTGAACAATATATGGATTAAGTCAAGTCTAACCAAATCATTTGTGGACTCTCCCTGTCTGCTGCAGTGTTACCTGAGAGAGTTGTCTTCTGATGCCTTCTTCTTGAGTCCTATACAATCATCTCCTGCCTTCTTTAATTACCAAACCGTCAGGTATAGCACCAGGCTAAAGCATTTCTCGTGCCAATCATTATTCCCACCTAAATCCGGTGGCATTTTCAAGTGCCAGCAGTAATTGCCAAGACAGCTCTTGAAATGAAATTATTAAATATAGCTACTGTATGACTCGACCTGCGAAAGTCTAAGGCTGACAGTGTGTGGAATTAACCAGTGGCAACACTTTGAGTCACACAACATCCTCAAGCAAATTGGAATGACTGAAAGAACAACTTATCTATGTATGAGCACAGCTCTCATACCTCAGGGAAGGGATTCTGCATTAACTTTGTATTTGTGAGTGAAAATAATGCAGCGATCGCAGGACACTCTGGGCAGATGGCTTTTTCTTCATCAAAGCCTACAAGCCACTGCCAAACAGAGAAGAGAGACATTGTGTACTGCTGTTTGTCTTGCCATGTGTTGTATCTTGTACAGTTGAAATTGCACATTTTGGCGGGGGGGGCATGTCTACATGTAAACAGTCAGGCATGTGTTGTAAAAATTTGTCTCCTCCGGGCTCTGTATGGATTAAAAGTGGGGATGTTATCTTCCTGATGTCTAGACAGGTGGCAAGCAAAGCCGAGGGTTAGAAAGACAGCCACCTTTCAGCCTCCCACCTGCTTTCTGTACTTCTACAGCCCGAGGCAGAATGGAGGACAATGGGCACTTAAAACGTCTGACAGTAACCTGCAGCGCCACTTGATGACAGAAATGAAGGTAAACACACACACACACACACGAGTAAACAACAACCTCAAGGTCAGCGGCCTTGTCTTTCTGAGAGAAGAGCTGTCCATCCGAGTCTGGCTGTGCTATTGTTTGTCAAGCATTTGCTGTTGCTCATGTGTTCCGCTGATCTCTACATATATGTTTCATCAACTCCCCTCCCCCTGCCCACCTTTTTCTATCTGCCTGCATGCCCCTGTGGGAGCAAAGATTCGTGAAAAATATCCGCACTGCCTATGCTGAAAAGAGCTGCTCTTTTACTTTGCATTCACAGTGATGTTCCCCCCAACACTGAAATAGCAGTCTGAACAGATTGCTTCAGTGTGGTGATTGAAACAGCCAGCAGCTGGAAGATTGCTTCAGTTTATTACAGATTTTGGTACAAAATTTGTCCATGCTATTGCCCATTTCTGGTTCAAAGAAGAGGCTTTAAACTGCAATAATGAAGGTCCTGTGGGATCGTTAGAGTTTGACCCTCCGTGGGATAATGTATGCAGATGTTCAGTCAGCCAGACTAAAGCAAGGTAGGGGGGCAGCCGGTATGTGCAGCTCATGTCTACGTATTCCACTGCGAGACTGTCCTCCAGCTGAAGCACTTTCACTGCACTGCTCACATGAAAGTGTTTGCTGCCGGCTGGCAGTGAGGATTATGTTACTACACTGTGTTGATCATCAGTAATGGAGAAGGAGGAGTAAGATGAATTAACTAAATACTGTAAAATGGATTGAGCACACTGCTGTGCAGTGATATATGAGCAAGGTTTTAATGAGTTCTAAAGATTATCATAAAGGTAACAATGCAATTTTGTTGTAATAAATACTTTATCACGTTTTGACCATACACCATAGACAATGGATTGTGAGTCAATCAAATTGACAGAATGACAAGTAAAGAAGGCTAAATTAATTACAAAAATTAAGATAAATACAAGACAATTTTTATAGTCTTTTCATAGTCTTGTAGAGATAAATTGATCAAACAGTTTATGTTCCAAATTTTTAAATTACATCACTGTGAATGGGATTCTTAGACGTGGAACTGAATATATGGAAGTTTCCCTGTCTTTTCTCTACAGCAGATTCCTCTTCAGAAAACCGTTCTGATAAAAAATGGCTAAAATCTATTTGTCTGACCAAGAGGAAATCAACTCTCTGCCCTAAATGTAAATGGTTTAATCAGAAATCAAATTTTACAGCAACTTGGCTCTTAGTTCCTGCAGAATTAACCTGCTGTTATTATTTCACCAACTCCTTTGGTCTCGATGTGACCAGAGGTTACATTAAATGGAGTGAAGCCTGGAAGCAACTTGCTGCTGCACTCATACATGTCACACTTCACTCACTGCTGTACATCCACCTGTCGGCTCTGCTCCCCATGTGGGAGAGTCTACTATCATCACAGCCTTGATGCCAAATATGAAGTCGGTATGTTCATTTAATACTGCATTTTTTTTTTCCATAGTCAGAAAACAGAAAGGCCACACAGTCTCCTTCACATTTTCAACAGCTCAATAAAACTGCTACATCTTTAATTTGTGCTATACAGTGAAGTATAACCACGTTGCACATTTTTGATGTGCAACTAAATTATTAGTAAAACCAGTACTTTTGTACCTGAACACTTGAATTTCTAGCTACGCATCACCGTGTGAAGCAAATATGAGGCGCGAGCAGCGGAGAGACATCTGTATTTACTGCACCATTACTGTAACCTGCAGGGTGACTTTTTAATACCTCCACTCTTCTGTAGTGGATCAGTGGAGATCAAATGGAAATCTATTAGAATGGGTCTCTAAGAGCAGCAGAAAGAGTCCCTGATCAGGACCGGGATCAGAATTAGCTTTACTTGACAAGTGTATTTGCACTGCGAACAGCCGTCTTATCAGAGACGGTCACCTTTATTCCCGAGGAATGTTAATTCACAGTGGGTGCACAGAGGGAAAGTGGAACAATAGTTCAGTTGTACAAAACAAATGGTTTACAAATAATAAGAGAAAGTTAAAAAATAATGATATTTGTGTAGTACTGAGGATAATCTTAGCATTTTGGATCAGAATGTGGCTGTGCTGAGGTGAAGGGAGTGATTACAAGGACAAATGTGACCACAGAGAGGACGTCTGGGATAAAAGCTTTAAGACGGCAACTGGTGTTTGTTTTAAACATGTTTGCTGAGGAGGGAATGGCTACTGTCAATCTACCTTGCTGTGACTCTTTCATGTTTTTGCAATATAAAGTATGATACGTGGATTGTAGTTACTTCTAGGTCTGACACATGAAGCGTTTACCTGGCACTTTTTCTTAACCAAAAGGGGGGACTATAAAGCTGGATGGCTTGTGATAGATTTTACAACAAGATGATGAAATTTAAAGCAGCGGACATAAGTCACATAAATCCTTACTTTTAGTTTCTAGTATGAGTCAGGTCCCTAAAATTCTAGATCCTTCACTTCCCATAATACAACTTCATGGGACATTTCATAAGACTTTCCCTGTCTGAAATAATGCCCATATTCTTTAAGCTTCATACCCTCAGTTTGCTACAAATATTTTCTGTTATAAATTTGAAGCCCTGAGCCAAAACTGGTGATATCACAGAGGTTATTTTCTCAGACTTATCAAAACTCTTCCAGAGCCACAGAAGAATATATACAACTGTTTACAGCCGGGGTAGTTCTCTTCATGACAAGCGATCTTCCTGTTCTGAAGTGAATGTTGGTCAAAATGTCACTATATCACATGGCCATACATAAACATAAGTGACCTATTAATGCTGGACCTGTATCTATGCCAAATGAGGTGACAGCCAGTATTAAAGATGGATTGAGAGGAGTGTCACTATAAGCAGCATTAAGCATTAGACATCCAACTGAAAACGGGTGCTTGAATGTCAAAGTTAAATCACACACAGGCTATCAGGGAGCATGCCAATCGGTTGGACTCATCAATGTAAGCTGATGTGGCCCCCCAAGATTGGTATCTGTGATCTGCAAACTGCACTTAAAGATTGAATACAGAGACAGATATAGGCCAGTACTCTACACCCTGTTCACTGGATCTATTCCACTTCACAAGTTAGCACAACACGACTCTGTCTCTGTTCCTGAAGTTTGTAGTCTATAAGGAGAATAGCTCCACAGCAATAATAGTTTTAAAGCAAAAAAGCAATTGTAAGAAAGTGTAAATAAATCATAACTTCTTTTTGGCTTATGTTTATTAAATCAGTTGTGAACAAGCAAAGCAGCAGAAGAGGCCCATGTGTCAACTACAGAGAGTTGTCTACCAAACATGGTCTCGAGCCCTACTTTTCCCACATTAAAGGGAGCAGACAAACCCCCAAAGACTGCAGAGCTGAAATGTGCACAGAAAAATGAAGACAACTGTGCAACAGACATTTTCCTCTTAAACCATACACAGCTGTTTATTACATAGGACACAGTTTTAAAATGGCTTGTTTGCATTCTGAAAATAGACCACGGCGGACAGAGACTGAACCCAGCCTGCAATAAAGATGGAGGCACGTTTGATGACAAGAAAGGTGGGTTTTTTTTGCAGGATATGGTTCTTGGCACCCTGAGGATAAGAGATTTTATCCACATGGCAGCCATTTTCATCCATGGTCGGGGTGGGAAGCTCAAATGCTGGGATAATGTTATACTGAAGTGTTCCAGGTTAAGTCATAGAAACCCAGATAATCTGACAAATTGTTTTCATCTTACTTTCTTCCAATTCAATTCAATTTTCTTCCAAAATTGGTCTTAAACCACTTCCTATCTGATGTTGCTGTTTGAACGTCAGTATTTCAGAATTAAGACAGAATAATTTGGACCACTAGCTACATGGCTAATTGAACTACCAAATAACTAAGTTTCAAACGTAAGGTAATTATTATTATCCTAAACTTGTGTCGGTAATGTGGTACAATGTAAATCAATCTGATTAACTTTGAATGACAAATTTATTTGCGACTTGACATATTAGTGGATTAGGATTAGTCCCCATAAGCTAAAATCTGTCACTATAATGGAGGCTTTATGTCTTAATTGTTAGCAGGTTACTGATGTGACTGTAAGTTATGGGGGAGAGGTAATGAATGGATGTTTCTCTTTACAGGTTTAATTTAGCCCCCCTAAAACAAGAAGGGTCATTAAGTCTGAGATCAGGGCAGCGGTCATTAAAGTCATGAGAGCCATTAAAGTGGAGAAAGAACCTTTATCAGAATCTCCTCTCCTCCCTTCTTTTGCGTGCTCAATACAGCATGAAGGGAAAACACAGCTTTATGTGAGCAGCAAGGGCGGCATCATGCATTCTTGCCTTCCATGGACCTTTTACGACAACTTCCCCAATTAACTTTAATGGCCAATAATATCATTTTATGCTTTTCACTCTATTCTCTCAATTTGAACTCCTCCGTGGATCCATATTACACTCCTCCATGCCCTCGGCCTGCACAGCCAGCTCCTCCACCTCCATTCTTCTCCTCCTTTTTCACCTCAGCAGACCTGCAGTGTCAATGGTTTAAACGGATTGCTCACACAGCCAGTTAACCTTCTCATCCCATAAAAAGTATAATTGGTTTACTATAGAAAGGAGCCTTTTCCATGCTAGGGATAATCCCTCAGCTTGATTAATGCTTCTCTAATCAATTGGTGTCTGGGAGACCCGCCTCTTCAGTCACATCCTGTAAAGGGGAACAGCTGGCCTTTCTAAAGGTCAGGGAGAGGGGTGTCATCTGGGGTCAGAGGGGCTGATGGATCAAGCAAGGGGTGTCAAACCACTTACACACATAAACAAAACTCCTAGACTATTTTTAGGGAGCTGTCAAAGAGTGTGTAAAATAATCACAGGGTTTATGTTGCATTGCTGTGTGTGTGTGTGTGTGTGGTCATGCATTTGTATGTTTCACCAGCTTTTTTGATTCAAAATGAGTCAGTGAAAAGCAGCCATTTTGCCAAAAAGATTATGATTACAAGGAAAGCACTCATACATTTAAGCTGCAGGGATTTAACTGAATGACTTTGAATTAGAAATGAGCTCACAGAGGGTAGAGGTTAAGTTTAGGTGTAGCGCTGAGGGTGAAGGTTAAGGTCGCAGGATCAAGGTTTGTAATAGGATCTCCCCAAAAGTACATTGCAAGTGTGCATCTGGGTTTACCATACAGGCACTAAATTCACGTACGTGTGTCGAGCGCCACGAATCAACTCAATCTATGCTGCACAAAGAAAAACAAAGAGATGGAGGAAAATACTTCATTTGGATGAAATTGCTCCAAGATGTCTTGTGCACTGACATCACGCAGAATGAGAAAAGATCCCCGGGTGTATTGCTCTTGTAATTTTCTCTTCAAACAGGACGGGCTATCATCCTCGCAGCCAGCACTGCTGAGGGGGTTTGTGCTCCATTCAGAGCAGATTTGAATAAGACTTGGAAATTGACACAGAGCCTGCTGCGATGTATGAATATCAATGTCACCTCTGACAGCGTGGAATGGCAGACTGGGAAATATCAATTCATTATGAGTTTTGTACTGGAACAAACTATTTCACTTTGAATATACCTGATGTGTCTTTCCCCTTATGAGAATGACTAGTCTGCATATTCTCAGAGGGATTGTCCTGGTGACGATGAAGTTATCTTCACCAAGCACTGTAATCAATATACGATTTTGCCACTGACAGACACTTTAAAGATGACCACGCTGAACAAGATGTCAGATGTCTGGAGACTTTGAATAGTAAATAATGAATCGCTACATTAGTACAATGTCTGTTGTATACATTAGCATTCAAAGTGAACATCTAAATTACTTTGAATCTATACGTGTCGCCTGTCATGCTGAGAAGATGTATGCTTTTGTCTCTGACATGATCCTCGTGGCTTAAAAGAGACAAAATAACTGACCTCACTTACTCCGTTTGAGCTTAGATAGACTGGTAGGTAAACCTAGATATGAATGGTGCATTAATCTATGAGATACGTTGATGCTAATAAACGTAGACTTTTGATGTAGCAGAGGGCAGTGATGAATTATCCCACCAATCATTCGTTAAGGATGCAGCCATCAGTTTGCCGGTTCTCTCTCTTATTCTCTGCCGTTCCTCCTTTTTCAGCCCTTCAACTTTCCGTGGGGTGTCACAGCTGATTCACTGGTGATTTAGTTAAACTTGTAAACAACAGCAGCCATCTGTCTCCATCAACTTTAATAACAGCTCAATGCTTATTCCCTTATTCATATGAATCCGGAGCGAAAGGCAGCAGGCGCTCTGTGTTGGCATACGGGGAAATCACAGCGCGGCCCGTGTTAGTATGCACATACATGCCTCTCCTACACACAGACTCACTGCGACAACACTGCAGTGAGAGATGGGGGAGATGCTGAAAAGGGAGTGGGGGATGGATAAAAATGGAGAGAATAAGGGAAACAGAGGGGGAGATCAGTTCCTGAATGCTCTCAGCATCTCCTTGAGGTCAGTGTTTGGACTCTTGCATACAGAGAGAGATGTGGAGAGACATACTGTCAACTGATCTTTAATTAGAGCACATCAACTTGTGCAGAATAAATATTTCACCCACACGCAAGAAAATACAATTGATTTACAGTGGCTCTGCAGTAAAGTAGTAAGCAAACCCCCATTGTGTTTTTTTATTATTATTATTATTAATACTTTTGAGCCAATGGGCTGTGGAATATGCATCGAGTGACCTGCCCTCCCCTCTTCTTATGCTAATCGTCATTGACATTTCCTGCATACAGCACACCCATCCCAGCCTCTCTGCAGTGGACCAGAAAACCACCAAACATTAGCAACAATGAAGTCCCTCAAACGACGCAATAATCCACCCCGAGACATTACCATAGGGCAATCACAACCGTCCATATGGCGCAACATTGACCTCATATCTTTGAAAAGATTTTGTTGTCATCTCAAAAGGTTTTGATGGTCAGGTATTCTTTGTATGTGAAGGACTACAACATTAATCTTATGCCCATTTATCATCCCTGTCTACTTTTCTCCAGTCCTCCATTCATCTCTCCATCCATCAGTTCATATCGCCTTTGTTCCACATGTGGATCCATCTGTCATGGCCTCCGTGATGCCTTACAAATACAGACTATATAGACATCTCAGTCCAACCGTCCACTTTTTTCAAATTGCTTAAAATACACAATTTTGTGCAGAGACATTTAAAAAATGTCAGAGTACAGAAAGGCTTTTGAATGATTTTGAGACCGTCATTTTGTCCATCACTGCCAAAAACCCTGAGGAAAGAAATTTAGGCTCATGAGTGAGCTCAACTGTGTGAAGTGTTCTCTGTTGGATTTAGAGTCACATCGTGTCCTTCATATTATGTCTGGTTTTATTTCACCTGCAACACCGTGAGGCGCAGATCTTCAGCTGGGAAAAGAAAAAGCAGGATCATGCTGGAGAGGTGAGGAACTGTGATTTTCTGGTTCAGAGAATCCACTCCCATCCCAGCCACCCTTAGTCCTTTCTTTTTCCACTTTGCCAACTCAGTCTTTTTCTTTAGTTGAAACTTTTAACAGACTAAAATCGGTCCTCGCCTGATTTAAACACATCAGGAGTGAATTTAAATCAAGGTGCTAAAGCAACAAAATGTGCTTAACTTTTACAATGTCAATGCGCCAAGTAATACAGCTGCCACAGCCACTGTGTCCTTCTTGATCTTATTTGTAAAAACTATTATTTTGTGATCAAAACAAGGGGATCAATGAGTAGATGGAGATGGAATAACAACCAAGCTAATTGGATTTCCTGGCTCCAATACAAGCCAATTAACCTTACACTGAGGCAATTAACAGTGAATGGAGTGGTTCAATATCACAAAAGTGAAGCCTCTAGAAATTATTTGTCCAAGAGTTTATCTCTATTGAGCTGCATGGTGCCAGTCTTATAACAGGCAATGCAGTCTGAGCCCAAGCTGTAACCACCTCTGCACTAACCGGTAAACATGACCCTGTGCCATGTCATTGTTTAATGATGATTCATGCTGGGCTTTCTGCCCCTGCAGTTGGATACTCCTAACCTCTCTGCATGTTAATGATGACTTTCCTTTTCGACTGGGTGCTGAAGGTTCACCCAGGACAAAGAGTGGTGCAAGGGTTTATACATGCCTCACTAGAGACCCACCGCAGACCTCGCTGTGATAAACACATGATTAGGGAGACAAATGATATTAGGGCCAATCATCTCTCGCCCACTGGGGTCATTAAAACACCACACAGCAACAATAGATCAGTACTAATTGGATGCAGAATATGACCATAACAACACATTACTCTCATCAATCACCGAGTCTGTCTTTGAGGAGAACTTAAGACCTAATGATTTACATCGTCGTTGTTAGTGCTGTGCAGCTACAAAAGTCAGATGGTCAGTGGTTAAGATCGCTTTTGTTGTTCTCGCAAAAGATCTCTGTTGTTGTTGTTGTTGTTGTATGGACAGCATTAGCTCCATTCTGTGGTTGATAGCATATTTGTGGTATCTAATGTGAAAAGAAAATATGTTTAATTATTTCTCCTGCTAGAAATCTGGTCAAAGTTCCCTGCTCGTTTCTGAAATAATGATTTGTTTTTCTTTCTCTTCAGGGTGTAAAGATACTCCCATTTTGAATATGACACCTGGACTGGTTACTGTGGGATCTGTCTCCCTTATCCCCCATTTGGGCTGTTCTGGCTCACAGAGTTGAGAATAATCATTTAGTTCGCAGTACCACTTTAATCTGTTCTTGTTCTTTTCTATCTCATTTCAAGGATGTTTTTCTGAATAATTGTGGTAGTAATTGTCTCTGTATTTGAGATCTGGCTCACCTTTTGGATTGATCGTTAGAGCCTGTGGCCTAAGTATGAAAATCTGCTATTTCACATTGTAAATTTGATGCCTGTGAAGGTCCATAACCAAGGCTTTGTCTCTCCAATAAAGTCAATGCTGGCAGAGTGAGGCGATTCAACCTTTTCTTTCACCCCACATTATCGTAATAATTCATTTATTTTTTAAAAAAACTTAAAACATTGAAAAATATACAGTGTTGGGTTTTCTAAAAGGATGTGAGTGTGAAGGTGCCTTGGGCAAATCCATTTGTAATTTCTTTCACGATGTGCTGCCTCTCATTAATAACATATCAATTATCACAACACCTCTGTTGATCGGCATGGGATGTGTTCCTTCTGGACCGAGAGGAGACATGCTGTCAGCTTCCTCTACAACACGCTTTTTTCTTTTCTTTTTTTTTATTAAGCTTCCCTCTTTGAAAATCAGTTTAGACATGCTTGTCACAGTTCAGGCTAATCCAAGGTGAAAATGAAAATAAAGAAAAGATTTATTACTAAGTGCATATTAATAACACTGTATGATACATACTTTTAAGTGCTTACTTCAAAATATAGTTACTAAATTATGGGTAAATGTTGACATTTAATATTTATAGTATCATTAGATCTATTTACATAGGCCACTTGTAAAAGGTTATTTCAGTTCTAACTCACCATAAGGAAGGTGTTCATGGACAGGGTGATCTCAGTGCCGTATAAATAGTCATTTCATGTATCATTTCATGCATTTTAAGCTCTTCGGCTACCTTCTGCTGTGTTAAAATGCCTTCTCCACTTAAACACCGTTAGACGTGCAGGAACGTCTGTTGTCTAAGTCACGTAGCCTACACATACAATTTGCTCAGGTTTAGAGAACAAAACTACTTGGTTTGTGTTAGAACAAACAATCATGGTTTTGATTAAAACAACTTTACTTAGATTATGACATGACTTATGTTACATATGTGACGTAAGTTTAGAAACAATACACAAGTTAACTTGTGGACACAACTTCAGTGTTTCTTTCTGTGGATCTTCACACTGCAACAATCACATTTTCTGTCTCCAGCATTTGCATAAGAAAAGTTTAATATGGATTCTGTTAAATGTTCACAAAATAACTTAAAACATTAGCATGAGATTAGACCAGGCTGTCTTAGAAGAACATTGATTTTATATCAGGAAAAAAAATCAGACTTTCAAAGATTTTGGATAATGATAAGGCTAGAATTGCTTCCCAGAACATTGTCAATAAGTGGAATGGGTCGTCTCCAACCCCTAACCCTCTGATCCAATGGAATTGCCTTCATACCTGCCTCAACCCCCAGCTGTCTTCACAGACAACATCACCAGGTCACAGGTAAAACCGATCACCTGTCAAATGGAATTGACCACTGCAGAAACTGTGGGAATTCAGTGGCAACACATTGTGATGATGTTTCCTCACTTCTTTCAAAAATTTGACAGTCAATTGGGCAGAATCCAATAAAGGTTGAGTCAAGGACACGAGAGGCTGCACTGGATCAGGGGTCAAATAAGAAGTCAAAGTTCCAAGACAGAGGATTAAAACCTGGATGAATGTGAAGTGATACAGATTGCAAATGGATTATTGGCAGGGAACAAAGAGGCTTTCATATGATTGCTTTGGTGATGGAAGATAGAAAACCCCACAGACTGCTGGGTAACCAACCATCAGAGATATGCAGTTCACATTGTTTCAACTGTATGTAGCAAATTTTTTATTTCCCTGCCATGTTTTTACCACATAGCTTTACAAATTTAGTGGTGTGTGTGTGTGTGTGTGGTACCAGGATTTTAAATGGCAAAAAAACTTGTGGAAACTATTACAATGTAATGCGAGTAAATTATTCAATAGGTTGAAAATGTCCTCCAAAAAGTTTAAATATGAAATCAAAACGAATGAGTTTGCAAACAACATTCTCAACATGAGAGGATTTGCCCTATTTTAATCCATCTGAAGTCCTCTCCAACAAAGGAAGTGGGACTCTCCTGTCTGTCTTATTCTTTCTGATTTATGACATACGTTCTGCAAAAATGTCTTTCCACTAACTATTAGTTTGCAACAGATTATCATTAACTTAGCATTTCATCTAGTTTATGTACCAGATCGTATATCATAATATAAATGAAATTCAGTTTGATCCAGTGCTTGACATGAACAATTAACAGGGCACAACAACCGGGTACTGGGTAACTGGGTATCAGCAGCCATGTTTTCACTTCATGTTAACTGGCCTGACTGCTGGTTTGACACATTACTCATTTCTATGTTTAGCTTACCAAATTGGAATAAGTCAGACTAGGAAATGCGTCAGTCATGTATATCACTTTCTCTCACTGCTTATCTGTTGCTTCTGTGACGTTCAAGGAATCAGGAATCTTAGAACATGTTGGGTTTCCAGTTTAAATGAGGGGGGGGAAAGGATGTTGTCACTGTTTTGTGCCAACATGTTAAATTAGTTTGTATTGGATAGCTATGCGTTATATTAATTTGTCCATAAAATCCTGAAAAAAATCTCAATGTAATGATTGCAAATTCCTTGTTTAGTATGATCAGTTCATCAGTTCAGAACAGTTCACAACCCAGAGTCTTTGTTGTGAACAGGAAGCAGCGAAACTTCTTGTCTTCTTTGTCTTTGTCTTAGATTAATAATTATTAATCAATTAAAAAAATAGCTTGAAAACAATTGGAAACCAGTTGGAAATTTAATTGATTTAGACAGATCTGTCATTTAGACAGATAAATTGAGATTCCAGTTATCACTAATTGACAATTAATTGACCCAATACAAAAATATAGACCACTATGAAGATATTTTCTTTAAAAGAAAAAAAAAAAAGAAAAGCAACAGCTCTGTTCGAGAGACAAAGGACCCCAGCAGGAGACGTCCAGATTGAAAAGCCAGAGTGTGGAACGGTTCATAGTGCAAACAGGATGACAGATGAAGGTATGTGCTGAAATTAGATTGAAAGTGTCCATTAATTTGTTGGACAGAAAGCTCTCCTGGACTGTCAGCATGATCTCTCCTGTTAGATGACCCACATGAAAATGGCTGACAGGGGTTGGTTTTCTCTTCCATTAACAACTGTGTCATATAACCCTCCAGCAGTTACACTGGTAAACTGAATTACAGTCTGTGACTACTACAAGGCATTCATATGTTCATGCAGCCTTATGTTGTTTCCAAAGCCCTTAAAATCATGGCATTCAGAATTGCTTATCTCTGTTCAGTGATGGCTGCCAAATACTTCCATGTCCATGCCAAGTCATAATCAAGCCAAGAGACATAATGTACAAACTGTTTAGTTAAAGGCAAATTAAAACACCATGCTGTAGTTTAGATTATTTAACCACAAATCCCCATTACTGACCCACCATTTTCCAAAAGTTTTTACTGCATGGAAATCAACATGTAGCATCAAGTTTTTTGGATCAGATGCTGGTTTGTTGCACAGAATAACAATTTAAGTGAGGTAACTTTAGATTAGATTTTCAAAACATAACACAAAATCTTATAACACACAAGAACATTTGAGGTCATATAAGGAGACAGGCGTGCTTCCCCTGGCTTCAACAGGGAGGGTAGGTCAAAAGATATAACAACTTTAATCTATCAAATATAAAAGTTGCATTTTTATTATGAAGTAATAAAAGATTGGTTTTTAATCTGAAAGTCATATTTCTATTGCTCATAGATTTAGAGATCGGACATTTCCAGTTTTTGCTAACTTGCAGCTCTGTCCTCTCTACAATGTCATCTTCGAGTTGTTGAAAATGCAAGAAAAAGGAGGAAGGTCAAGACTAATGGTGAGTTCCTAAAATCCAGAAATCTCAGCAGCAGGCAAAGTAACTGCTGAGTCACTGCTGATAACTTTATCAAATCCCTGATAATTTATTACAGTCATTTGTGCTAGGGGCCGGTAAAATCTTACTTAATGCACCTTTAAGGTACAACAGTGCTGTAAAAACACCTTAGGGCGATGTTAAATCTTTTATGTGTGTGACTGGGGCACATCTAGCTTCTGCTTTTTCCCTTCGCTTCTCTCTTCCTCACCGTCTGCAGCTATGATTGTGATGACCGTTGTTGAAGGGCACACTTGATGAGTTTATTAGAAAGTATCATCAAATGGCTCTCAGCTCCAACATCTGACAACTCGCAGGTGAGTAACTCCCTTTGAAATGATAGTTTGCCCTTCAAAAACTAATGCCAAACACTGAGATATGGTGGCATTATAGTCCAGTGGCATAAAATGTTTTAACACTCTTCATGAAACAGCACTTTCTTCTGTGTCCCTCTTTGAAACATCTATTTTTCTTTGGGATATAATGGGTCTCGTTGGAACCCCTAATTGGCAGTCACTGTACCCGCTGTCCTTTGAGCTGCAGTTGCTATAAGGGGGGGAATTTTTGAGCGTTCAAACCAGCTTTGAAGTCCTCAAAAGTGAATTCTCTTTTTACTGCTGTGGCAGCAGAAATAGCAATGACCAGATGGGATCGTAATTGAATGGGAGAGGTATAGATGGTGCCAGTCACATAAGTCTACAACACTGCGCTGCATGGGAATGGCTTATCATTATTACCATGGCTAAACTAGGCCCAGAGCCTCCACAAAGCCCTACCATGTTCAGGCAGCTCCTATTCCATATGGACCTTAATGTCTCAGTTAGTGCGTCAGAGCACTTGATGTTCAGAGAGCGAGAAAGGCCTTTCATGTCCACCCTTCCCATTTATTTGAAACAAATTCAAAATGTTAATTGATTCTTTTTTTTAAAACTCCACTGTATCACCTTCACAAGTCCAGCAATGCGTTTCTTTCCACTGTTCAGATCCGCTTTCTTCAAGAATCTCCCATACGACCTAACGAGCTAATGTGTAAAGCGGAGATCAGTGTGTTCATTAGCATTTTTGCTGAACGCCTGCTTACTACACTTTTCTAAGGGCTGCATTTGCAGGTTCAAACTCCACATGAGGTTTCCAGGAAATCAATCATCAACTAAGAATTCATTTTCACATTAAATCAATATTTTAAGTAATTCATAAAATATGCACATTATCAGGTACAACTAGCACAAACAAAAGGCCTTTGTTACAGCAGCTCCATAATAAATCCTACTTTAGTATTCAGTTTGTTGTCTTTGTTGACTGAACTCTATTGTAATTTTGAGAATTGCATTAGTTCTAACTGGATGTGGAAAAACTGAAATGATAAACTGAAACTGAGTGTACAGAAACTCATCAGTACTGCACTGTTGCATCGTGTAAAAATCAGATTTCTATTCCCTTATTGATTTTTGTATGTAAAATGTAAAGAGATTCAATAAGAATGGGGCCTGATGTATCAGAATATATAAGACGAAAATGCAGACAGCAGGCACTGCCTGGAATGCCTGCCTGATGTCCTCAACCCATTTTTCTAGTGCATCACGCCAAAGTATGCTCAGGATTACTGTTATTATCAAGGGTCAACATGCAAACAAAGCATATTCAGCTATAAATGTTCTGTTTAATGGTATCAGCAAAACCCCCTCACATTTCCCTGCACTCTACAAGATGAATCCATTGACCCTTCCCTCTTTGGCTCCTGCAGGAGTAGGTCTTAGAGTCTGAGAAACAAAAGCTGAGGCATAGATGGCGGTTCAGCAGATAGGATTAGGCTGTAAGTCTTCAAAGAAGTCCCTCTTCGCCAAAGCTGCTTTCTCCAGTAATGCTAATGCTGTTTATCTTTTCTTATCCACTCTTTGCCTCTCCCTCTCTTTCTCTACCTCACCTGCCAGTGGCAAAAAGGGGTGTAACATCATTTCAAGACAAACACTGTGGTGAAAATACACTGACAGGAGCATATTTACAGAGGGGGTGTTTAATGCTGACCCTGAGACTGGGCCAACTTTAATGCAGCATCTTTGCCTGAGGCAAGGCCAAGGGACCCTCATCCTCTCCACTCCTCTCTGCCTGCAATATGTTTTTTTCTCCATTTCATTGGGGCTTTTATGCTGAAAAACTACCTCTCTCTCCTTTGCCCTCATATAAGAACACACACTCACACAGGACTCTGGGGAAAATAAACATTTAATCAAAATGCTTTCTAATGCCATTTTCTGTCTGTGTTGTCTTTATGAAGCGTTCAGGGAGCTGTTGTCTTTCAATCGGTGAAATCTGCCCTCTATAAAAATGAATTTAAGAGAGGTTTATACATGTATTATTATTCTGGTGTCTGTCTAAAGTGCAGAATAGGTTAAAGTTCTGTGGGGTGTAATGTGCATCAAAATAAATGTTATTGATTGTTATCTGGGTACTGAATTTTTAAAAGACCTGTTTGAAAATTGAGCAGCTAACAATAAGTCACTAACTGAGTCAGTGCAGTTTGGGCAGTTAAATTTCCAGTTAGTCCACAGAGCTGTCAGGCATGGAGAATTGAATGCAAGGCAGCTGACAAGTAATTAATATCAATTACAGGGGGAATGTGTGTGAATGTGACTTCACTAGGCGACTGTAGTTTCCACCTCTTTACGTTGGAAAACCACACAGCTTCGCTAGCAAATGGAACCCATATATAATCCAGTGTGCTGTATTTCACACTCCAATAAAGACGCTTAAAAGCAGGTTTTAAGAGTCTCGAAGCCATGAGACCCAGTGCAAAAAGCCAACGCTCTTGCTCCCCGCATAATTGCACTTGCGGACTTTTCTCTTTCACAGTGAATGGCGAGAGTGACTGGCCTTGTGTAAACCGTCTGATGAAGGCAACAAAGGGAAGGAAGCAGCAGAGTGAACAAAGCATTATGTAATCAATATCTCTGGTCAGTTGGAACAGAGAGGTGTTGGTCTGTTGACTAAAGTCCTGTTTACATAGATTCTCTTCTCTCACTCTGCAGATTGTCAAGGGAGAAACCAAGCCAGGAGGAACACGAGGAGCACTTCCACATTACCAAAAAAAGATAAGTATTTTCCAAAGAAAACCCGGAGTTGATTGAAGGCACCTTGGAAGGTGCAGGGGCGGTGATCGGTGTCAGAGCAGAGCAAGGTCACAGTCAAGCCTGCTTATTTCTGTAAATTAAAACTGTCATCTTGAACAGTAGACGGATGATTTCAATAAAATTGTGGAGTGCGTGTGAGCAGGATCTCAGGAGTCACTGAGGAACAAACACAATAGTTTTATTGCTTTCATATTACTCCCTGCTGTGACTAAAACCTTAGATGGTCCCTACGCGTCGAGCTGAGGCCTTCTGGGCAAACACAAATTACTGGTGACTGGAATTTATTTTAACTTGTGTCATGTTAAATAAAACTCTTTCACTGATCAACAACTGTTCCTTTTAAATTGTGGTATCTGCATACTTTTATTGTAATAATAAGACTACAACTGGCTAATTAATATTCTTCAGTAATTGTTAAAAGCAGATGTTTAATTCACATGCAGGCTCCATTTAGGAGTGAAAAACTGCAATAGTGTTCATGTCTTGCATGTGCAATAGTTATTTATGATAACTGCAATCATAGGAAATTGTATTTTGCAACAAAGAGTAAAAAACAAGTTGAAAACTACTGGACAATATAGTGTGATATGAGAAAAATGCAACCTCATTAAATAAATGAAACACAAAAACTGGTTATAGAAATTAAATTTACTCTACTGCTATACTGTAATAATCGAATGTATAAAAAAGCTTGAAAGTCACCATTTTACTTTTGACAGTAACAACAAATTTTAATTGTAAAATTAGATATACATTTATGTTAGATATTGTATCCATACTGTCTTTGGTTAAATGGAATCAGCTTTGGACTTCTTTACTAGCTGCAAAAAGTGCTTCAGGCTTGGTGTGCACGGTGAAAAGATCAGTCATAATCATCCATTAACGACATTAATCAATACAGCTTGGTTCTAGAATTTGTTTTTCTGATTGATCTTTGAGCATACCAACACTGAACTCTAAAGTCACTTGTCCCGAAGAGCTGTCATGGGTTATTCAGAAGGCCTCACAGCACTCCTCGTATTCTGTTGACATTACATTATTAATGTCTGCTATTAATACTGACATTTTTGTCCTCCTAGCTATGAAGGAGATTTCTGTATTGACACACAGAGATACAGAAAGAGTGTGAACAGTAATGATGTGGTTTGCAAACATTTAGAGATGAAAGTGAAAACTGGATTGCCAAATTTGAATGGTGTAATCCATCATGCAGGGAAAATGATATCATGATTTGTTCAGTAACATCAATGGAATAATGTCAGCATTGGACTTAATAGCTGAAGTTGGGATGTGTTTAAGATGTAAAACATGTTTTGTTTAACCAAGATTTTCATGGAAGTATTTTTCATTGGTTTTTGGATGGTATTATTTTTTAAATGAATGTTTGGCTTAATGAACATTTCTCACACAAAAAGGCTTGAAACAAAGCTTTGGTGTGCAAACATGCATATCAATGTGTGTGCAGGTCTGCAATTATTAATGGTGATATCTAAGAGCTGAGATCTGATGGTCTGATCTGATGGACTGACCTTTGTTCAAAAAGTGGCAGCTGTCAGTCTGTCCAAGCATCAGTAACAATCTGACCTTCGCAAGATGTCTGCTGCTTGAGCACTGTCTCTGCTGCAGGCTTTTAGTGTTAAAATGGCCCTTAACTTCTTTAAAATTAACTTTACCAAAGGAATTTTATTATTCCAAGCTGTGTTTCTTAGAGTTTAAATTACTGTAAATGTGAATGGTTTGTGTTTTTTGTTTTTTTTTACACCATTGCGGCCAAGTGTGTTTAGAGACACCAATGGATTGTTGGCTGTGCTAATTAAAGTGATTTCATGGTTGCCACTTTTTTTGGGGGGGGGGTTAATCTGAAATGCTCCACTGTGCTTATGCAAACAATCAAAATTAAAAGCACATCCCTTAAAATTAGCTTCATTCGCTTTTTCTTTCTGAAGTTTGAAAGCCTTGCCTTAGGTAAACTGATGTGCCACCCTCTACTGGAGCTGAACGTTAGCATTTATTCTTCATAATCACATTTGGTTAAAACCTAATTGGCAGAGCCAAGGAGGCATAAATTGGACAACAAAAGCTATAACAAATATAATTAGATCAATGCCGGCAAAATTAGAGTATGTTATCAGAAACGTCTTAAAATAAGGTGAAGAGGGTGAAAAAAATGCATGAAAAAATGCAAGATAAGCAGCGCGAAAAAGAGAAAAGACCCCCCAAGCGTTCCACCCTTATGTCACATGGAATAATATGCTATATGCCAACACAAGAAGCAGCTACCATGAAGCATTGCACTTCAGGCTCCTTCACTCCCATCGCAATTAGAGTCTATAGCACATCAGTTAACCTGCATACATATTCATATCCCATCATGGGGCAGATTCATGACTGGGTGCAGCTCTGCAGTCTCTGTGCAGCACAAAAGACTGAGTTCCCACACTGGAAAGGCAGAGACACTGCAGGTGGCCTCACACCTTGCAGCAACCACCCAAACTGAAGAGAAAGAGGAGTGTTGGAGGAGGAGATATCCCTGCCTTCTGATGGGTGTCACCTTTGTCTCCGTCTGACACCACTAAGGCCCTTTTTAATGAAACTGGACTGCTTGTTCTGCTCAGCAAGCCCTTTGATATTGTCCACATGAGCCTTATACAATAGCTTGATGTTAATTGTGGCTAATAAATCCACCTTTCCCACCCCCTGTTTCCTCCCCCTCCATCCGCCATCTCATCCAGACCTGATGGGTGCCTGGAATGCCTTGGATCACTGCCAAGGAGCAGAGACGCAGCAGTGCAATGAAAAAGCACAGTGGCAGACACACTCACACATTCATGTTAATTATTTGTTTAATAAATATGCAATAACTACAGCACCTGGGGCAATAGCAGATCTAGCTCAGTGCTGCATATATCCGCATCAGTCAGTCTGAGTTGAGTGGGCTTTCGGTGATACTTTCCCCGAAACCTCTGCAGGCTGGATGTTCACATTTATTACAGACTCCAGAGGAAGTTGTTCTCTTTCTCTGTATTGTTTTTGTAGGCTGGCCTAATCCTGATTAGGCTTGTCCACACATAACACTTGAGAAAAGACACACTCTCCCAGTCTGTCTGCTCCAAAAATAGCTAAATTTTTATTGCCCAAGTCTTTAATCACCCACCAGAGCTCAGATCATGGATTTTTACAAGGATGATTATGAAAGTTTTTGAGCAAAAGTTCTGAGCAGAGACAGAGATGACAGAGATCCCGTATATCCATGATTATCTGTTACGGAACAACAAGGCTATTAAATTCCTATTTAATCTCTTTTGGTTTCTGACACTCCAAATATGAGAATATAATCGAATAAAAAGAGTGAAATAGAGTATTGGAGTTCAATCAGAATCATTGTCTCTCAGCATTTGTAGCTCCAGTTTAAATGAGGAGAGTGATATAGGACTGTTGGCTGCCATTTAAGGAACTCAAATGAATCAGACAATGAATAATGAGCTGACTTATGTAAAGTTCATTGCCAGTTGGCCCTTGTACAAAATCCAGATAACTCACCCCTAAATCCCTCAAAATGACTGAGTGCATGCTTTAAATTCAATGCGCATTTCAGTGTTGGTAACATCTGATAGCTCTTTTCCCAATTGCTAAATAGTCAAGGATGAATCCAAAGATTTGCGTTGCTTTTTGAAAGAGAAAAGAGAAAATGGTCAAAGATTTTCTGCCTGTTCCTCAAATATCTATTTTCAACTCCAGCATATGTGGACAAATGATGAGTTTTGTCTGTAGTAAATCTACATAGTGTTTCTTACAATTCAAATAGGAGCACACACTTGGCTTTGCCTTAAACTGTTGACAAAGACCTCCACAGCACTTCCTGCAACTGCTTCACAGTTTAACAGCCCTAACCCTAACCCTAACACCGTTTTTTTTATGTTTCATTGCAGTATACCTTAAGCAAAACTGTGAGGAGCCAAACAAAATATACCCAAAGTAATAATGTATGCTTTTTCCCTGCTCAACCACCAAGGGCTTATCGTCAGATTGATCTAACATTATGCAGCAAAAAGGGCATTTTTAAGCAGAAGTCCTATTGAATAACTGATGTGCTCATGGGTCCTTTTCAACTTATCATCTTTGTTATGCAGCCTAGTGTTTTTCTGGGAATCTTGTGCAATAGAGCATATGTCTTTTCAGCATGATGGTATTTCTGTGTGACTCAGTTTCAACAAAAGGCTCCATGACAGCTTTTCAGTGTGATTTCAGTGCTGTAAAAGGTATGAGCAACTCAGTAGATGACACACTGTACAAATAAATTCACTTTAAATCATGCAGAACCTTTGAGTTCACAGCAGACCGTGAACTCACCTTAGAGATATGGAAGGCTCATTCCTCCTGCTGCTCAGAAGTCCATGAGCAGTTGTGAAAGGTTGAACCTTTCAAATGTCAATACTGTGTCTGAACTCAGTCTCTTGATTCACAGGTCACATACTAATACACTGCAACATAGTCTGGGGCATGTTCGAGATTCACTCGGTATAGACTCCACCAGATAACTTTTGTTTGAGAATCCCTGAATTGTATTCATCCTCACAGTCCTCCACCTTCAAATGGACACCCCGTGGGTTTGTATTTTCTACTGTCAGATGTTGCCTTAGGTTACTGTTTGCCCTCCGTCTTAGAAGATCTTGCACCACAGACCTTCATGCAGCTCTTTGTCACAGCTTGATCGAAAAAAATATTTGGGATCTCTCACATATTTTCTTTTCAACTTGTGTTTTTTGGGTTGTTTTTTTTTTTCCTTTGACCGTCAGCCCCTCTCCAATAACCCCCTATTTTTGTGAAGCTTGAACAACCTGAGATGGAGTGCCTGGAGCACTAACTCATCTGGAGGCAGGCCAGTGAGAGACAGAGAGAAAGGGAGGAGAAGACAGAAAGGCAAAGAGATGAAGACAGAGAGGAGGGAGTCAGAGAGAGAACAAGTAAAACTTAGAGATTTATAGTCTGAAACTGAACCAACATGTTTCAGTCTTTGTCCTAGTTTTGCAGTGCGTCCTAGTGCAAAAACATACTATGAAAGAGAAAGACAAAGAGACAGAGAAAGAAAAGGCTCCATCCACTTAACATACAACCTGGTCTGCTTTCAATGGTTTGGGCCCGCTTTCTTCCAATAAAGGAGATTCATCATGCTAAAGCATACAGTAATATTTCAGACAAAAATGTGCTTCCAACTGTCTGTCATCAGTTTGAGGAAAGCACTTTCCTCTTCCAACATGGCAAGCACCGACCATAACTACACACAACAGCTTTGGGATGAACTGAAACGTGAAAATGTGAGCCGCACCTTATAGCACCTAAGGTCTGGATGAATGGGAGCAAGGTTCAACATTCTGTGGAAAGTTGTTACAGCAGCATATTACTGCTTTTAATGGGACATTAATGGCCACTTATGCTTGTAATGTTTGGGTGGTGACTTATATTGGACAATATACTATATAAATATTTGCATACGTATAGAGGTTCATGTGGGGTAAATACTCTTAGATTCATCACTGTATCACAAAGAATCAGTCCACTACTGAGTAAACTCCCTCAGGTCTAAGGCTAACTAAGGCAAAACTTTTTTTCCCCAAAATCAATTCAACAAAGTTTTGTCCATAACTCTAAGATACTGTTGCTTGACCTATTGAGTCCTAGCCAGTTACATTAATTTGGCTGTGATTTCTGATAAACTCTGGCTAGTTACTATTTTAGTAACTTGTTGAAATAAAGTTCACCTGAAAAATACTTTTTTCTGGCATCATTTTAAGAGCCATGATGGTTTTTTGTGTAAACTGCTGCCACACTAAACAGCCGAGCAACTGATCGATTAGTTTTTGGGAAACTTTGCAGTTTGAGACCTTGAGTTTGGGGAGACAACATCTCTCTCTCTCTCTCTCTGGCCCAAGATGAGTCAATGCTTCAGGCAAACAGAATCTCAGGTTGCCTGAGCTAAAGAAAAGAAGACACAGATTGGAGGGGGTATGAACAACCTGGGAGAGGAAGAAAAGAAACAGGGATGTTTGTGAGACCTACAAATATTTTCTTCGCTCATGCTGTGACAAAAAGCAGCATGAGGGTCAGCAGTGCAACACCTTCTGAGGAAGAGGGCAAACAGAAACTCAGGGCAACCTTGGACACTGTCTGTCAGAAGAAAACAAAACCACAAGGTGTCTCTTTGAAGCAGAGGGAAAGTGCAGACGAATATGAGTCTGCTGAACAAAATGAAGAGCCGACTCAGTTTGGAGTTAAGCTTAAATGTGTAGCCAGGTAGCTGGCAGAATGCTATCGTAAAAAGCAATAGGTACGATAGCATCGATACCAATAGGTATACAATTAAAATATTTGTGATTTGGCAGCCTATACCGGCAATATCAAGTAAGGCAATGAGGCAGACAGAAATGCCTGTTGTTCCCCAGAGATTAGAGCAGGAGACAGAGGACACATGAAGATCCGTACTACTCAACCTTGACAGTTGTTGAATGTGGTATGGTTCCCTAAAAGTCTCTGAAATTAGAGAAAACTATCTAGTTTGGGGTTTTCATCATATTTTTAAAAAGACAATCTTCATTACAGACTCGGGGCAGGGGGAGAAAGAGAACCGTGTTTAACAGGTAGACAAGGTCTAAGCTAAGCTGCCACCAAGTTGCTTTGCTGGAATTAAATATCTCAGCCTCTGTTCCTTCAGGTGTGACATTTTTAAATCTGTCTGTCACAAGCCCACCAACTGGATGGAATATCAACTCACTGTAGTACTTCTTTAAAGCAACATGTTGCCTTTGCCAATTTTTACTTGGACTGTCAGATTTTTCTACAAAGTTATCCCAAGGATGACATTAAGATTCCATAAACTCCTGCTCATAGTGGCTTTATATTAAAGTTATTGCCTCTCCTTTTTTTCCTGTCCTTTTTCCACTATAAAACGGTCAGAAAGTATAAAAGCAGACTAAGAGGTGTTACATGGCCCTATATACAGTAAAATGTACTGTATGTAAGGCCTTGCATAATGCAACTAAATATGTTCTATAATGGAAGATTATGTGTTTTGCTGATAAACAACCAGGATTTTTCAGTCAGAGGTTATTGTCACACAAAGTCTCGAGGCCCTACAGTTCAAAGACTAGATGTGTGGGACTGTGGCTCAGCGTTCTCTGACCTCATCTCAGAGGAAGAAGTTCACACAGGCAGAGAGAAACGCAGATGCAAAACATCACCGACTTTTTGCTTATTTTCAGGATTAAACTCTGAAAGGCTAAACTGCCTTTGATCAGTTGCTGTTTTAAAGATGTTCCTCTGAGAATCATTTCCCATGTTTCCTCCTTTTAGCATTAGTCTGAGATATGTTGTACCGATAGCAAACAACAACATAAATGTCTGTTTGTTTGTTCCAAATGTTGTTACCCAGTGTGTTTAAGCTGTAAAACAGATCTGTATTCATTTAGTTTACTTTTGGTTTATTACTTTCATTGAAATGACCCTCTGGACATTATTGGAAATCAATTTTTTACAGAGAGGGGACAAAAACAATGTCTCCTCCACAAAATTAGCATTGAATAATTTTAATTAAGCCAGAGCAATTATTCCATTTATTTGATTGGCAGCCTCTCATTAAACAGCACTTAGGACAGACCATTTCGTCTGCACGGGAAGGATCTTGATTTCTTCCTGTCTGCACACAGCAGTTCTTTTTCCATTCCGGTAAGTGGTCACAACAGTCATTCACTGACGCAAGGCACAGACAGGACCCATACTCACTGACAAGATTAAAGATTAAATTAAAGATTAAAGTGACATATTTTGTCATTGGAGGGAACTCACTCCAACGAAATTTGTTCTCTGCATTTAACCCACCCAAGTGACGTGCACACACACACAGCAAACCCGGGGCAGTGGGCGACCGCGTGCAGCGCCCGGGGAGCAGTGGGGGTTAGGTACCTTGCTCAAGGGTACCTCAGCCATGGACACCGGGACGGGGAATCGAACCAGCGATCCACCGGTTACGGGTCCGACACCCTAACCGCTGATCCACGACTGCCCAAACTACACCACAACCTTTTACCTCCACACGTAATTACGCCTGTGGACATGCAACACATTCACTTAGCCTTATTAAAGAGCAACAAAGACAAATTGTGCCTCATACTCCTAATGTCTTGTCAGCCAGAAGGTCACTCTTCTATACTTTCCTATTCTAAAATGTGTTCAAGGGTAAAAGTAGCCGTTTTCCTCTGGCTCCCCATTACATTTTTCATACTGTGGCGTCAGCTAATCCTCCTTGCTGTTCTAGACGTTGTCAGCACAAGAATGAACCAAGAGGCATTTCTGTCTGCTCCAAAAGCTGGATTACAGTAACAAGAAGATTACCCTTCAAACAACTTCAACAAGCACAAAAACATCACAATGCCTCTCAACATGTGGCTATTAATAGCATTCCCAGCTCTCCTCGTATTAATACATTCATCTGGTTTACATGCCCAAATAACAAAGAATCCCTGGAGTGCAAATTAAGTATAAGGCACAGAATACAGTTTTGATTCGCTTCATTGAAACCTCTGGACATTTACTTGTTTACCACCTAATTTCACTGTCTGCTCTGAATGACGGTCGAGTAATAAACAAACACGGATCTTCTACATAATACAGCCGTCGCGAGTTTCTTCAGGGTGGTGCTGTAATGATGTGATAGAGGACTGAGCAAGCAGAGGCAGCTCGTCTGTCTCACAAACCCTTGGCTTGAGCCCTTTGAGGTGGTGAGAATGATCGACTGCCGCGTTCTTCCTGCAGCAATTCATAAATCAAATAATTACATTGCAGTTCTTGAGGAAAGAGAAAAGTTTTCCCATTAACCAGCACTCATTAGCCCACTTCCAAATGTGCAAATGACTAACTTGAGGGGGCCACCCAGTTATTTCCTTTATCTCGCACCCTATTCAAATGCAACTCAGATTCACCAAAAGCTTTGTTTACATACATAACAGAAGACCCTGCTCACTCCGTGCAGTAAGTGATAATTTTGTTATCAATATTTTATGATGTTCATCAATTAACCTTGAACTGTCTGCAAACGGCAGACAAACGCTCCCCGGTGATTGTGTCAGAGAACGTTCTGTCAAGTCCAGCAAACACTCTGCTGCCGTGATTGACAGCAGTTTTAAGAGGTGCTTTGGAGGGAGGGATGCTAGTCTGCAGAAAACGTTGCTCTTTTCTTCTGTTTTTTTTTTGGGATGTTTGCAATTTGTAATCCAGTCTGCCGAGGCTTTTACCAAATCACTGGAAGTGACTGGGAGTCACTGTGAAGGCTCTGCCATACAGTAGTGATGATTAGTGCTCAGTCGCAGTGTTTGATTGTGATCAATGTATTTTGTGTCTTTGTTTGTGTGATGAGTCTTCAAGATGATCTTTTAAGTAAAAGCTCAGACTTGTGTATACTGAATTAACTGACTGGCCTATAATCAAATGATATTAAAAGAAGATCTGGCTGGAAAATTCTGAGGCCAACAGGGTTGAAGTACTTAATCTTTCATCGTCCTCATTTGAAAGACGTTCCTTTAAAAAAAAAAAAAAAAAGCCAGGGGGGATGAGGCATGTGAAATGGTCACTTTCAGGTCTAACTCCTCCTCAGTTTCAAAGACATCACGCTGGGACAAAACCCTCATCTCTGCCCTGCCATCACAGGACTGTCAGAAATGACAGAAGGAATACTTTGGTCCTGTTAGACATGAGACAAGGACAGGACAGGCGGGGCGTCTGTGATCACATCACATTGCTGATTACTGAAGAAGGCAGAGGGATAAGAGCAAAGCCAGGCGTCCCATTGATCACACAGATGCATTATGGGATGGTAGAATCAAGAGGGGGCAGTAAAGTGACTTTATCTGCTGTTACATACATGCAGTGCAGCCTTGTTTATCACAGCCGCTGCCTCAGGGCTCCTCCTCAGGTGCTCCACTCGCACACAGCTTCTTAACTGGGAATGATGTGATTGAGTGAGTGAATGTACATCAGATTGCTCTCAGGTTTGGGAACATTCACCTGAACCTCTATGGAGGTTCAGGTTGATCCTCCCCTGGGACAAAAAAAATGTCAAAGTTCTCTTTTTCATTCCCTTTTTATGCACTCTGAAATTATGTCTGTATGTAAATGAAACGCTGATCTGTACCCCAAAACTGTCCATCATCTGCTACTGTTTCTCTCTTCTCTCTTCATCTATCTGTTGCCAGAACAGTTAAATCCATCCGCCAGCTTGCAAATGTCTGCTCACATATTCAAGTGGTAAAAATTGTTGGACTTTTTGCTGCTTTTGGATGTTCTAATTAAAGAAATACCACAACCTCATCAACATTTCACAGCTCACAATTTGTTTGACTATATTTTGCTGTTTATACATTATAATATAATGTATTACACTTACACACCATAAGATAGAGACATAACATAAGCTTAAAGGATTTTCCTTGAAGTTATCTTGTCAGGTACAGAAACAAAGACGGTTTTATTATAGTTATGTATCGGTAACATGCTGAAAATTAGATTTATCAATCAACATCAGTCTTTCCATACATTTATATGAGATTAGAGCAAAATTTGTATCGGTCATCTCTCTTGTATAAACATGCAGACCGAAGTTATTTCATTGGTTTTCAGTTGTAATTAAGTCCTTGTTTCACTCTGCAAGAAAATATAGTACTAACAGAGAGTAGCTACAGGTAAGTTTCTCTAAAAAAAAAAAAAACTCTCACTATCTACATAAGAAGCAGTATTTGGCATGTTAGTTGAATGTGTGATTCCCTACACTCAAAAGCCAACAGACTGACATGATCACAAAAATTCTGTGGCTGTTATTTCAATGAGTCAGCGATAGTCCAGACAGAAGAATTGTTGTATTCTTGGACAGAAGAAATAAACAGAAGGGAAGTGAAGGAGGTGATATTTGTTAAAGTCTTGAACCCTTTCCAGTAACACTGAATTTGTGTGACCTTTTCTGGTTGGGGAATAGCTTTGGTGAACATTCACACGGATTAAACACAGACGCATTACAATGGCCATGCTGGCAGACAGACTGGACACCTCAGAATGAGAGCCAAATGTTACAGCATCTCATGGAGTGTGAAAGGTTAACACAGGAAGAGGCGCAGAGGAAAACTCAAGCCAGGAAACGAGCGAGCAACATATTCAGAGTTTAGATTTTGCTGCAGTATTAGACTTTGTGATACAACTGTTCCATGTTACAACTAATAATATAAGACCAATTAGACAGCATACAACCAGACATATAAGTCACATAGACTGGAAAATGTAGTCTGCAGATCCACCTCTGACTATTACCAAGACTTCAATTTCTAAAACGATGATAATGTACAAGCAGCAGTATCACATCCCACTAAAACCTCTACTTCTCATCTCCACCTGCAACCTCCAATGAGAAGAGATTGGGGTTGCATGTCTGTGGTCTTGCATCCTGTTTTCCTGGTGGTGAAGTCAGGGAGCAGGTCCAGACGGTGGCTCCATTAGTCAGAGCAGTTGAGCCACACTGGCAAGGTAAATACCCATGTCACATGCTCAGTAATTGAAATGGATGATTACATACTCTCTCAGTCATTAGTTCCTAGGAAGGAGACTCAAAAATACTCCTCAAATTGTCAGTGACAGTTGCAAACTCTCTGCAAGTCAGTTTTAAATATTTCCCTGTAGCTCTGTGAACTCAAAAATACTTCCGGTTTTGTACAACTTGCAGCACCACTATCTATTTCTTAAATAGCATTATTGACAAGTCGATAAGTGCCAAGACTACACCAAAGTGTTAAGCAGAGATCTTCAATTAGATCAGAAAAATCATCAATTGCCCATTTATTCTAATGCAGAAATAATTAATGGAAAAGAAAAATGTGAGATGAAGAAAAAAAGGATCATAACACAAGCAGAACTTTGCAAATTTTACTGAGCCAGAACGAAGTGACTGTAAGTGGATATAGTCTGTTTTGACCCATTGTGATGCTGTTTACACAGGCGTTCTATAATCATCTTCATAAAGAGGCATACTGGGCACGCTGCAGGACTTTATTAAGCTCCACCAACATATAAAACTTCTAAATTGCCCAAACTTCAAGCTGATGACTCATGCAGCTGTAAACAACCGGGCCTTTAATAAGTGCAGCTAATAGTTTAAACAAAGACTGCAGTTAGTTTGCGGAAGCTCCATTCACAATATAACAAAACAGACTTAAACATATACACTAACTTCCTGCTGAAGCCATTCATAATTGTTCATGATTAACTTTTAAGGGCGGTGCGGAGGTTAGCGCTGTTGCCTCACAGCACGATGAGTCTGGGTTCAAGTCCAGGTCTGGGCCCTTCTTTGTGCAGTACTCCGGCTTCCTCCCACAATTCCAAAAACATGCATGTTAACTGGCTACTCTACATTCCCTCTTGGTGTGATTGTCTGTATTTTCTGTATCGACCCAGTGATTGACTGACGACCAGTCCAGGTTGTGCCGCGCCTCTCAGCCGTTGTCACCTGTGATAGGTTCTGGGCTGATACATGACCATTCTGAGAAAACTTCAGAGAAGCTGTAACCTGTCGCAGCAACTGTTGATGTTCCCACAACGCCGAGGGCCAGCGGCCAGCACTGTACGACACGTAAGCCAATATCTTCACACAGTCTGATGATTGCTCATCAGACTCAGACACCAGCCTCGCACGATTATGCAGGCTTGCTGACAGTATTCAACACATTTTAAATTCAAATCAATTCTTGATGCTTCTGCCAAACATGTTGATGAAATACTCAGCGGCAATGACGCTTACAGTTACACATGTTTGGCAGCTTTTACCAACCTCTTCCACTGAGCATGCACTGCACATATTTATGCAGAGTTTTTAACCTTCAGTGATGTCAGCTTCACTGTAGGTCATATGCTCAATCGCTTTACAATCATCACGCTATGGTGTGCATGTGATTGTTTTTTTTTTTCTGTTGTGTTTGATTTGCTCAATATTCAGTTATTTTACATCATGTCTTTGGTTTATTCTTTGCATAATCTTCATCTCTTTGCCAAGTTGTAATGTAAATAACAACTGACTGCCAAAGGGATCTAACAGTCACAGATTATATATTTGCGTATATATATTTTTCAGGGCACTCTATGGGGACATTTTGTAAATAGCAGCAGAAATTGAGCATAAAATAAAACACCCCAAAAATGTGGTAAGTGAGAAGAAATCAATTTAAAAAGACATTTTCATGCTTTAGTTGTAATGCGCTGGGCACAACTCTGCTGTTTGCAGAAGTTTTTAATCGTGGGTCAAATGGTTGTTTTATGAAGCATAAAATAGGCTGCTTATTCAAGCTAAATGACTTAGATTTCCATTTTAACTTCTTATCTTTTGGCATGTTTTTGGCTCTCAGAGCAACTAAAATCGAGTTATCCTGCATACCGCTGATGTATTGAGGACAAGGGGCTATTAATCCCAACAGAACCTGTCAAGATAAGGCAGAGCTCGTGCAGTACGCTCCTTAAACTGCTAATTTATTGTTATGGCAATGATTATTCCCCATGAATCTATCTGCACATTACTCCAAAAGTCAGTTTGTGTAGTCCTAGAGCTTTTGCAGTCAATATGCCCAATGCTCTGCTGCCCACTCCTAACTAGGACATACAAAGAAATATATTTTATCTTTCAAATATTCAATACTAAGACAACATTGTTTACAATGATCAGATCCATGATGAGAAATTATGGGAGAAAGACAACATTATCAGCAACAACTCCTTGTGTGACTTTTATGATTTAATTATTTAAATTTTTTTCTATTAATGAAAAAAATCATCTGTCATTAGTATTAAAAACTGAACAAGTACAACAATATTCGGCACAGCGGTGCTCTGAACCCAATTACAGGCTGCAATAACACAGAGATCAGGGTTCAGTATGTTTAAATGAAATTGGTTGTTTTGATTGTCATCCAGCCACATTTGAAGACGAAAGTGTTTATAATGGTTGCAAATGACCACACTCAAAGACAAAGTGAAAAGCCTGTGTTTGTTCAAATGGCAAGTGTCGCATTCATTTGTATACGCAAAGGTTTTGTGAAGAGAAGAAGAAGAAAGCACCCTGCCCACCTTCACACTTCTGTACAATTGGTGCATTAAGTGGGTGAGATAGTGTTTTTCATGAAGTTACCAGCATTTTTGGATGCAGCCCCCAAATTCGGCCATGAGGAAGGGGTTTCAGACACTGTTAGACAATCTGACAGTGAGGTCTGCAGATTCCTCTCTTCAGTTGATCAGTCTCTGATGAAATGTAAACAAAAAGCTAAAAAAAAAATGTGATGTGATTATTCCTGTAACTACTGTTATAGCAATATCTATAGGAAAAAAACTATATGCTGTTGTAGTCTGAAAGAAATTATACTTATTTCCACATTTGCTCTGTGTTGTACCGTCCCTGACATCTCTGCACGCCTGTACCTTTAAGTGTTAAACCACCTGTGCTTGGATGAAACAGCGTAGTGTTGGGCGAAAACAGCAGTCCGATTTGCCCTTTTCAAAAATGTGACGAGCAGTCCCTCTGCACGACCCCTGCTTAGAAAGATTCCTGGACTGGAATTTGTTGCCTTGGATACCTGAGCAGACATATTAGATCCACTTCTAATGCATTCAGTGTTATGTACCCTGTAGTAAAAGATCTGTGTTGTCTGTGTTGCGGATTATATTGCTGCAGAATGCAGTTAAAACTCATTGTTCAGGCTGCTGTATAATCATCCACAAATCTTTTTATCTATGCATCATTATGTGACGATTCTCAACCCATCTACAGCCTTCCATAGCTGTGATCAAAGTGGTCACAGTGGTGAGGTATTGTTCTGCCCTCTCCTCCTCTCCTCCATTTGAGTCCATGCTCCTCATCCCTGATGCCTCTCACAGTCAATGACTCCATCAAAAGCCTGACAAAATACAGACAGGTCCCTCTCCATCACTCTCTGCTGTGCTGAAATGAGCACTGGATGTTTGTTCGAGGCGAAGGGGCCTCATGCGCAGTGATGGGACAAAACAGCTGGCCTGTCCCCAGAAACAAATCACTCACAACACACCTCATTTTCTTGTCTTTTTTTTAGTATTATTGAGATTTCTTACACATAAGACAGACATCAATCACTGTCATCACTGCATAAATTTTCTCTAAGCCTGTCAGCTTCACAGTCCAAACTAGTTGGCAGAACAGTGATTCCCAAGATTTTAATGATTTGTGTAGACTGTCCTTCCAAGGGAAACACTGTTTGTCTCTGGAAGTTAAAAAGAAAAACAAGATATGTATACGTTCAAATGACAAAATGTGGGGGTGTTAAACAATGGAGTTCTCCTCATTTTCTCCTGACAATCAACACTGGGTTCTTTTTACAACAACCAGAATCCATCCTTAAACTTAAAGCTGTTTTAAATCAACATTTCTGCTGGCCAAATTGGCCAAAAAAAAAAAGTGTTCAGAATCAGAATCAGAATCAGAAAAGACTTTATTGCCATGTAAGTGAAGAGGTTTCACATTACTAGGAATTTGTCTTGGTGATTGGTGCATACATAGAACATAACAGTAACATATAATTGAAGAATAAAAATAAAAAATAAAGATAAAAATAAAATAGAGTAAGGCAACACAAAATAAAATAAGTGAAATAAATATTTAACACAAATCACAGTGTTTTTCTTACCCTGCAAGTCATTTTTGTACCTAAACCTAACTATACCATAACCACAGCTGTGTCAGATCAGAAAAATGATGATCTTATATTGTTTAGGGATGTATTGACAAGTTATACCTTCCGCAGAAAATTCTTACATGTTATTTTGGTGATATTTGGAGGACTTTTTGGACTTCTGGTAAATTTCACAGAATTTAATTTTCTATTTCCGTCACAGATATTACTTCTATTTCTGATTTTGTTCTCTTGCAAGGGCTGTCATTCACCTAAAGCCCTCATGTCTCTTTTTGCAGCTTCTAGAGAGTAAACCAGAAGCTTATGTAAGGTATTGGTTGCTTTGCAAATATATGCCAAAAAGCCTTCTTGTACAGCATGTCACCTTACTGCCACGAGCCCTCAAACATCTGTACTCTCAGTAAAGTCACTAAAGATTTTGCCCTGGACTGAACCACTTACATTATTCTGTTTGCTTGTCAAATTGTGTGCATGGTTGAGCAGCCAACTGGAAAAAAATTCAGCTCCTGCTGTGGTCCAGAGAATGGATTATCAAGATTTTGCCTCAAAGATGAGACAATTTCTCAGTCCGACAGGATTACCTGGCCTCTCAGTGGAAAACACTGCAACAAAGCACAGAGACTTCATATATACTGATGCATTTAGCCCTCTCACTGCCATGTTCATCTTTTAAGGGGGAAATGCAAACTCCACTAATGTTTACTTGCCCAATTACAATAGCCACAACTCCAGGCAGGCACACTTAAACTGAAAAGCGTGACGTTAATTACAATTTAAATGGCCTCTTTTGCCTGTTAAATTGTTAGACTGCTTATATTCCCTTTAACAAGATTGGTAGTTTGGAAACAGAGAAATGATTCCACTGTGAGACGCTGCTGAGAGAGAAAAGGGCACAATTAGTTACACGATCAATTTGTCAAGAAGAGGAGGGGGAAAAAAAATCAATACTCTGATTATGCATGAGGACGTCATTTGCTTACACTGAGATCAAAGCATCAATAATCTGTGCTGAAGCAACCGGGGATCCATCTATACGTGATCCATAAGTCATGTGTAGAGAGGGCGACGATGAGACACACCGTCACGTATACAAAGGGAAAAAACTGTAATGTGATATGAAAATGGAGTTATCTTCACCCCCGAGCCTATGAAATAATGCAGGCTTTTATCATCTCATTTGTAATCAATAATGTGGAAATTCTCTGTGGAGGCACTTAGAGGTGTCCTTTGGGAGCTCGTGTTCGTAGAGCAAACATGGGAAAGTGGGAGTGGTCAGGTTTTATCTCAACAACTGCGAGGTTAATGGGAGGATCAAAAGGCGTCTGGTTATAGTGATGAGTTAATGCTAAATACATAAATGCAAACATACATATGTCTGGTCCTGAAACTGGGGGTGAGCTTGGCAACACTATACATCGATCAGCCATAACATTAACATTAACACCACTGACAGGTGAAGTGAATAACATTAATCATCTGTTTACAGTGCAATGTTCTGGAGGGAAGTCTCATGTGGATGTTCTTTGACACACACGCAAACACTGCAGACCAAATACCATCAACAGCTGCCTCCCCACATCTGGACGATGTAACCCATCACCTTTCGAAAACAGCTCAGGAATATCTCACAGACCACGAAGACGGCCTGCAGATCCCCCCCAGATCCCAAACCTGATCAAGACTCTGTGTGATGCACAGAATCCAGGGTGGAGGATGGATTCAGTCCATGGAGGCCCCACCCTCAATGAACAGGACCACCCGGATCAAACATTCCGATACCAGTGACAACAAAATACTCCCAGAGGTCTTGTGTCCCTTCCCCTGACAGGTCAGAGCTGTTTTGGTAGCACAAAGGGGGATCTACAAAAAGGTGGTTTTAATGTTGTGGCTGTTTGGGGTATTTTCTGAGCAGACAGTGGGAATTCTGTCTATGTGTGAAAGCCACTCAACACTAACATTTACACTTTCAATCAAAAGCAGCGACAGACATTCAAATATTTATGAGTTTTGAAACCCTAGTCTTTTCTTTTCTCCTTTTGCAAGTCAAAGGACTAAGATAGAGGAATAAGATGTGGCTCATATCTCTTGAATGTTGCTTCTGTTATAGTTACTCAAATATATGGCATTCAAAGTGATAAGAAAGGGAGCGCAATAAAGCCACGAAAACACTCTCTGTCTGTGATTTTTCTTTTTTCTCTTTTTATTGTTGCATGTTACACACCACAGTTACAAATCATTCACCGCCTCCTGAGTGGAGTATCTGAAATCGTGTAAGTCTTACTTGTGTGAATTATGGAGTGTGCCTGAATGGGATACATTGTTCTGTTTCTTTACAGAGAATGGAAAGCAGCAGACAGATAAGTAAGTGAGATGAAAGAGCAGTGCACCTGGCAGGTCCGACGCTCTAACATCTTTGATCCGCTGAGGCAAACATCAAAGACTCTGTTGGGGGCTTTATGTGGACGCCAGCCTGGGAAGCACTCACCACCGTAAGCACCAATCTACAGCGCTAAGTGCAACTCAAAAAGAGGGGAAGCTTAAGGAAGATGGTTTTTCTGCAGCTGAAATTACAACAATTGTGCAGTCTCTCTAAAGCCAAAGTAACTCAGACGTGATCAATCCAATGATAATAGGAGTGACATTTCGGTGCAATTACTGTCAGAGGAAGTGTTTGTGGGAACATAAAATACCCATCAACTATGTGCCATGTGTTTGCTGGAGGCCTACAAACTAAGAAATGGACAAATAGATAAGTATTACTGCACACTCATGTTCATGTGGTACTTAGTGTACCAAAGTGAAACGCCAGACACCTAATCATTCTCCATCTACTCAGACTGCATATGCGCTGAGGTTTGTGACTTTCATAGTGAAGCAAGACCTACTCATTACCTCTTCATAGAGGTCGCAAATGTCTGTTGGTAAAAGCATGTACATTCAAACAACATTAACCGATCAGCCACAACGCTAAAACCACCTGCTGCCAAAACAGCTCTGACCTGTCAGAGGAAAGTACACAGGTTGGGAGAATTTTGTGGTCACTGGCATCAGAATTTTGGATCCTTTTGGTCCTGTTCATTGAGGGTGGGCTTATTCCGGTTCAGCTTGTTCCGGTGCAAGCGGAGGTTTGGAATCGGAGGTTTCAATTAGGTTTGGGATCTTGGGAATCTGCATCCTGCTAATCATTATGCAATATACTTACCACCCTAATTAACAGCAATGAGTTAAAACAAAACACTGTCTGTGTAGCGGGTTTGAGATACCAGTGACAATGAACTATGATCCAAAAAGTCCATTTAGACTGTCAAAATTAATTAATTAAATAAATTGTCTGTACACTTAGGAGTCTCAAAAGACAAACACACTGACTTTATAGCTTTTACAGTTTTGTATAGTTTTTACTTTATAGTTTTCCAGCAAGTCAGCTAACGAGTGGCAACTTGCCAAGTAGAGAAAACAAAAGGTCAAAATGGCCACATTTGTATAAAATCAAGCACCTAGGCATGCAGACTGCCTCTACAAATATTTGTGAAAGAATGGGCCACTCTCAGGATCTCAGTGAATTCCAGCATGGTACTGTGATAGGATGCCACCTGTGCAACAAGTCCAGGGGTGAAATTTCCTCGCTACTAAATGTCAACTGTCAGTGGTATTATAACAAAGAGGAAGCAATTTTGGGATTCCCAAAAAAATTGGGAATGACAGCAACTCAGCCACTTAGTGGTAGGCCACGTAAAATGACAGAGTGGGGTCAGCGGATGCTGAGGCGGATAGTGCACAGAGGACGGCAACTTTCTGCAGTCAGTCGCTACAGGCTTTCAAACTTCATGTGGCCTTCAGATTAGCTCAAGAAAAGTGCGTAAAGAGCTTCATGGAATGGGTTTTCACCGCTGAGCAGCTGCATTCAGGCCATACATCACCAGGTGCAATGCAAAATGTTGGCAAAGGTGTAAAGCACGCCACCACTGGACTTCACTGGACACACCACCACTGGCTGCTTCTCCACTTCTCTAGAGCAGAGGAGAAGCGTTCTCTGCAGTGACGAATCACCCTTCTCCAATATGGCAATCTGATGGACAAGTCTGGGTTTGGAGGTTGCCAGGAGAACAGTACTTGTGTGACTGCATTGTGCCAAGTGTGAAGTTTGGTGGAGGGGGGATCATGGTGTGGGGTTGTTGTTCAGGAGCTGGGCTTGGCCCCTTAGTTCCAGTGAAAGGAACTCTGAATGTTTCAGCATCTTTTGGACAATTCCATGCTCCCAACTTTGTGGGAACAGTTTGGGGATGGCCCCTTACTGTTCCAACATGACTGCGCACCAGTGCACAAAGCAAGGCAGGATATGCAAGGTTGGTGTGGAAAAACCAGCAGAGAGTCCTGACCTCAACCCGAAAGAACACCTTTGGGGTGAATTTGACTGACTGCAAGCCAGGCCTTCACGTCCAACATCAGTGTCTGACCTCACAAATACTCTTCTGGAAGACTGGTCAAAAATTCCCATAAACACACTCCTAAACCTTGTGGAAAGCCTTCCCAGAAGGGCTAAAGCTGTTATAGCTGCTAAGGGTGGGCCAACGTCATATTAAACCCTATGGATTAAGAATGGGATCTCACTTATGTTCATATGCGTGTAAAGGCAGATGAGCCATTATACTATATTGGCAATATAGCGTAAATAGCTCATGTGAAATAAATAAAACTCATCCAACTTTGATATTCATCACCAACAGTAAGAAGCCATTTGTGGAAAATATCAGCGCCTTTTAAAGCCGGTGCCCATTGTATGGCAACTAAATTGACATATTTACTGAAGCCGCCTGTACTCTGCTATTGAGAAATGATGTGATGCTGCAAATGTCTTCCACCAACAAATTCTGTTCAAAGTAGAATCAGTAGTCTGGAAGTGATAATTATTTTGAAAATGGCTCCTACAAGTCTACCAGACAGCAGCTCTGCCAACTTTGCTATAAACATCGCCTCAATTACCTTTCACTGCTGGAAGAAGCAATAAGATGTGGAAAGTTACAGATTTCAGTTTTCTCTCCATGAGACATTGTTGCAGGAAGTAACCTTAATGCTTTCACTTGCATACTTTCATTGATTGAATATAACTAATATAACTTTAGACAATGATCTTAAACTGCTATATTCTTGTATTTCCTTTTCCCAGTAATGGCCGTCTACAAAGGGAATCCTTTATAAATAATGAGCTTCACCTCCAAACTGCACTGTGAGGGAATACTGGGCAGCTACCATGACTGACTGGAGAAGAGTGCTGCTAAAAACACACACACTGAAGCCTCGAAAACTGATGAAAAAGTTAAAAACTGTAACACCATCTTGGTGGAGTTGTTGTATAGAGACTGCCTTAAGCACCCAGTGAAAACAGAATGGAGTCAGAGAGGATGGAAAACGACTTCATCACGCAGGGCATGTTGGAAAACAGTCAGCTCTGAATACTAAAACAACTAACAGTGAAGTCACAGATGTACACAAAGCAGAATGAGCATTTTTATTATGTTACAAGCAGCTGTCCACCTGAGGCAGACAGATGTGGTTTATCAAAAGAAACATAGTCCCCACAAGAAAATCAACTAGGTAGATCATGCACTGAGAAGACTGGCAAGATGTTTTACAAGAGTTATATGAAATCCAGATAGTTATGGCAGTGACATTGACTTCACACTCTCAAATTTAAATTTCAAATCGTTGGAGATATCTCTCAGCACGTCTTCATTCACACTAAAACAAAATTCGCATAAATCCTTCAGAATCACGTTTGTTTTCATAGAGTACCACTGCAGCTATTTGTGTGGTTAATCCTACCATGGAACAGATAATGGACGAGCGGGTTCTACCTAAAGTTTATCTACCGTGTTCTATTTAATTTATTCAAATAGTTGTGTTCAATTTGTTTGTAATTTTGCATTGTTTTCCCATCAGTGTGATTTAATTAGCTGTGGGAGAACAGGAAGCCGGTTCACTCAGTAAGTGGCTGCTGTACTGGCGGTGCAGGGGGAGTAGTTCGACTAGATGTAATTAAACTAGTAAATTTGCATTAAATTTTACAGCCCTCTGGTGGTTGTTCAACTAAATTCTAATTTAAACTGTGTTAATATTTTTCATCTTTTTTGGCATTGGAAGCATTCTTAACTAATGGAAGTACATTCAGTTCCTGCTAAATACTATTCAGCAGATCATTTAGCTAGACGTATATTGTACATACACTATATGAACAAAGGTATAGGGAAGAGCTGGGCTCGGCCCCCTACTTCCAATGAAAGGAAATCTTAATGCTTCAGCATACCAAGGCATTTTGGACAATGCTATGCTTCCAACTGGCAAGTTTGTTTCTATTCCAGCATGATTGTGCCTCAATAGACAAAACAAAGCTCCACAAAGACATGGTTGGATGAGTTTGGTTTGAAAGAACTTGACTGGCCCACATGGAGCCCAGACCTCAACCCCATCCAACAACTTTGGGATGAACTGCAATGAAGATTGCAAGCCAGGCCTTTTCATCCAACATCAGTGTCTGACCTCACAAATGCTCTGCTGCATGAATGGGCAAATATTCCCAAAGAAACACTCCAACATCTTGTGGAAAGCCTTCCCAGAATAGTGTATTTAGAATGTGATGTCATTAAAGTTCCTGTTGGCTAAATAGCCAGGTGTCCCACTACTTTTGTCTATATAGTGTACACAGTATAGCATACAGTGTGTATGTGTAGAGGAAACAGACACAAGACTCTGAGAACTGGGTGATGGACGATGATGATGATAGTGATGATGAAGACTCCCCTGAACTGATCACGAATTTCAAGCAGGCAAAGTAGATATTTTTTGATGCAGTACAATCTCTGCCAAGGTTGGAAAACTGGTTTCACAATTTTACAGCAATTACACATTAACCAGTAGATGCATAGGTCAAAAATGAGGTTAAAAAAAAAACAAAAACTTGAATTATTAGCAATCGCTTCACATTCCTGATGAAAATATTTGAATTTCACACATCGTACAGCATAATTTAAAGTCTGTCCATCATGTTTATCATCAAAGTATCAGACTTGCAAACATTTTAGTCTGCACGAAATGAAATATGCTATGTAGCTAGTAAACTAGCCACCAGAGTTACTAAGCTAAGAAAAGTAATGTTAGCTGGCAGACTAATGTTAGTGAGCTATAAAGAAGGTTAACTGCATTGTAATACTAATTGTAATTGTAATACTTGTTCACATAATTGTAATCAGGATGTAAATTATTTATGTGATATATTTTGTTGTATAAAAAAGCATCAAACTCTGTGAGGTAAAACAAGGGTTAAGAGTGTAAAACTGCTGTGCATGAAGACAAAGGTGCTCCAAACTAGAGTTAAAATGTGATTCAAAGTAAATACTGTAAAGTACATATATACAAAAACAACTGCTAAAGATGGAAGAGCCCAAATGATTTCCATTGGACATGAATGCAGGTCCTTATGGATTTCAAAAGTGAGGTAATAATAAAACAATAATTAAAAAAAGTTTTTGTCTTTAAAATAAAAACAAATCTAACAAATCTCTCAGATTTTCAAATTAATAATATATCCAAACAACAGAGGGTGTAATGAGAAGCGAGGCCGCCCAGCGGTGGGCTGAGAAGAGTCAGTTTGTACTATATCCTGAGGATGGCTCACTGATGGGCCGCTCATTGAGCTGCAGAGTAAAAAGGGCTGACGACTGTCTCCAGTATAATTGGACAAATTAATCAATTAGATCAATAGCAAATTACAACATTCATAATTGATCCTTGAACAAATGCAGTATAGATCATCCTGTCGTGCGAAAGCCATTCCACAATATTCATGTTACACTGACCATATTCAGGAACTAATTAAATCTCAAAGGAAGGGATCAATGTTTTAAGTAGCATGAGGGAACTATTGATCTGACAGCCATGATCCCTTATACCAGTAATTTAAAAAGCATGGCGTGATACAAGCGATTGTTGTGATTAATTTTTTGCATCCTTTCCAGAAAGCAATATTTACATGGCAGATACAGACCACAGCAGCAACAGGGATAAAATGGTGTCAAATCAAAATTTCATTTCATGTTGTATGTACAACATACAAGCTGTGAGAATACATTTCTCCATAAATACAATAAAATATTTGGTGTAACTTGAATGCTTAGAATGACTTTTCAGATAGCTTGTATTAAGTATGAAACTGCAGTGAGGCATTGGACTGACATTTAGCACAGCACGGGGGCTTTTCAAGAGCCTTTATAGCACCTACTGTACAAGAAGGATGTGGTGGTCAGCAGGAGAGTTCACTTGACGAATCGATACTACAGACCGTAGGATAAATTGTAATGTGTGGATGCAAAAACAGAACATTTCTGCCTCAAACAAACGGCAGCCTATTTATGAGGCTGCTTTCTGGTTCTAATTGCTCTCATTATGATCATGTTTGCTAATTTCAATTATCCTAAAAAAAATCAAAACAAAACAATAGCACATAAAGGGTCAAGCTTACTTCTAAAACACATATCGTTCAATATTAATACTTTTGTGAGCTTCAGAAGTTGATTGTCTAATATATTAGGTCTACATTGTTGTTTCATTTTCATATTTCTAAGCCACGATTTCTACAATAATGTCCTAGAAAGTCAGAGAGCAGTACAGAAGCAGTGAAGATGAGGAAAAAAAAGTTCACAGACCAACTAGTTAAGTGCGTATAAAAAGACAAAGAAGGTTTAATGCTCTAATGTTTTGCTTTTAGAGGATGAAAACATTTTACCACCATAGAAACAAAATGTGGATAAGCTTCATGGAAAGCAAAGAGAATCGCAGTGTAAAGCAACTTTAGAGCTCAGACCACAGCTCATCACAATAAAAAGCAAATGTTTTGCAATGTGCCTCCACATCATCTATTTGTCAAAAATCAATATAACACATTAACTTACAAATGAATCTATTTTAAAATGTCACTCAAAAGTAGCTCAATTGTATCAAATCATGAGGCAGTTATTAAGATCTGCAAAGCTAGTCAGCTACTGTTTTTCCCCAGCATGACTGAATTTGGCTTAATTTAGTTACTCAAAATAACAAACTGGTTTATCAAGATATCAGTTCAGCATTTATTCACAGATAAAAGCCATGAAAAATGAATGAGTTTGGTTTTAATTTTGGCTATCAAGTCTGTCTCTGCTACTGCACACAGTACAATGGTGGTCCACACAATAAACCAGGTTCTGTAGTTTGAGAGATGTTCCACAGATTATGTTATGTTTTATACAGTAAAATACACTGTACAAGCAAGTAAAAAAAAGTCAGATTCAGGTCTAAACTCAGTTCTAGAGAGTTTTGCCTTCGAAGATGAATTACTAAAAAGCATCAAGGTTCATCTCCCGCAATGGGAAAAGGTTAAAATCCATTTACAGCTGAAAAATTGGTTGTGTCATTTAAAGCTGCGTTTCGCTTCCATTCTCCTCTCTGCTGCTGACCTTTTTCCACTGTCCACGTCTCAGTGCCGGTGGAGAGTATTTTGGCCACACTCCATCTCTTCCCAAATGAGGCCAACTGAGGAAGTGAATCAATGTGTTTTTTTCCCCGAGTCATAGGAAACAGCTGTCACGCTGTCGTCTGGTACAGAGCTGGGCTGACTTAATGCCAGAGCCAGCTGGGAGAGTCAGCGGGGAGGAGAGAGCTCCCCCTCTGCATCCGCTCGTACTAAACCCATCACCTGAGTGAATTCCACTTGCCATGCCTCCCAGCTACCCTCAAAGCACAGAGATATAAACAAAGAACCAGCTATGCTCCAGCAGTGTGCCTTCATGGCGCCACTGCTTTGTTTCAGAATATCTGTCCTAATTAACGCAGTATCACTTTTGTAAGTCCTTGGGATCGTCAACTTTCATTCATGCAAATGCTGAAGGTTATGGTTGCAGGTGAAAAGTCCGATACGAGGAAACAGCGTGCGTCTGTCTGCTCATATAAATGCAAAGGCAGGAGAGGTGGCTGATAATGAATTAATATAATGGAGAGACTGATATGCCTCAAAATTAAAATGAGAAGTTGAGAGCGGAGGTTTTCCATGCAAACCTTCAGCATGTGTTTCATTAGCAGGACCTGACCTTATCTCCCAGGACCAAACCTTATCTCCCACAGATACTGCCAGCATGCATAATAGGAGTAGGCCCTTTGTGCCAAATGCTGCAGGGCAGAGCCCATACCCATACCTCAGCCCCCCCACGTTTTGCTTTCAAGCCACAGCTGTACACACAAATATAAAGACACTTGAGGATGCAGAAAAGCACACACACAAAGACACTTACTTCCCCATGTTCAGCACCTCCTTCATGTTGCTCTTTGCTGCACCCCCCCAATCTCTCCACCCACCTACTCGAAGCTGCCTTGTTATGAGTCAGAAGGTGAGTCTAATCGGTCTTACATCCTTTAAGAGACTCAATGAGAAATTATTTTACCAGGAAGAGACAAAGGATGATAGTGAAGCTTCTCTGTCAATCATGGAAATGCATGCACATCCCCAAACCTACTTTAATTGTTTTAATTAAAGAAAGGGAGCATGCACGTGTGTGTGCATACATGAACCTCAGCATTTGTATGTACAGTTTGTGTGTGTGTGCACATGTATGTGCAGATTACAGGAGGAGCATCTGTGCAAATCTCAGAGACTAGCAGAGGCTACCTGCTCCATATTCATGTGTTTCCCCATATGTGACCCTCCACTGTAAACAAAGAATATTAAACACGGATACTCAGAGGCAGCCTAATGAACACATACACATATTACTCGCGGTGTAATGAATCGATAGAACTTCCTCTTTCATCAAATATTTATTGAAGTAATATTCCTGAGTCCTTCAATCTGAAATGGCTGGAGTTTAACTGCAGATGTGTGCAGCCTCGGAGCCAGGCTGAACGCAGCGACTCATTACAAGAGAAATATAAATCCTTGACTTAATGAAATATATTAAGTCCATCAATCATCGCTGGCAAGGTGGATCAAATTGCTACAAAACTAATATTTAGAGGAATTACTGTTTCCTTCAACATTTTACTGTGAAGATTTGGCATTAATCAGTGAAATGTACATTGCAGCCATCTGTTTTAAATCCTGTTTCCCTTGATATAGATTAAATAATTGACTCTCATCATCTCCAAATATCTATCACAATCAACGTAGAGACCCATTAATCTGCAGAAGATGTGTACAGAGCCACTTTACGACTACTGTGTGCTGGAGTCTAGGACATCAGCAGAGCGTGACGGCATCGCGGGGTAACCACTGTTGCCGCGGTTATGAGGGCTGCAGTAATAGAAAAGCCTGCTGTCCCTCTGAGACCCTTCGTCTCGTTTTCTGGAGCCGAAGCAAACCAGTTGACAGGTTCCTATAGATGCCTGGAAACTTCAGGAAGGCTCTGAAAGCTAAAACACCTTGAAAAAGTGACAGACCACAGCTGTCTTGGACTCATCGCCCATCTTCTGGGGCAAACTCTCAGAGCTTGCCACCTGGTTTTCATTGCTTCCTTGTGAAGACCAGCAAACAGATTCTGGTTAGTGTGTGTCAGAGATCCTGAGATGATGAGACCATGAATCTTTTTGGAAACTGTCTATGTGCATCTAGTGCAGTGACCTTTACCATTAATGTGGCTTTTATTAATTCACTAAAGCATTTTGCATGTAAACAAATTGCAGGGGTACCCCTTTGCCCTGTCTCGGCTTGAGAACAAATAGCTATTGGGCTCCCTCTATTGGCCTTCATGCATCTATCTGCATCCTGTCCAGCAGCAGGTTAAAAGGATGTAGGGCCAGAGACATTTCCCAAGCTCTCTGTAAAGTGATATTGTTCACTTCTATTGTGCTTCCACTGAAAGGCTCTTTGCCTGGCTTCCCTTGTAACCACTGCAGTACAGGATATGCATGTCAGCATAAGGGCTTTCATTATCATTATAGCTATTAATTGTTGATGAATATCATGCTATAAAATTACTCAGAGCCCAATGCAACTCCTTCAAATGTCTTGTTTTAACCGACTGACAGCAATTATATTTAATTTACATTAATCACAAAAAAGTTAGAAAAGCAGCCACTGACACTTTAGAAACTTAAACCAGCATTGCGAATTTCTGAATTTTATGAATCTTTGGCATTTTTGTTTTAGAGAATGATTGAAATGATTAATCAATCACTAAATTAATTTGCAGACCACAGTGTGCATCACATTAATGCAATTAATGTGCATTTTTTGGCCGTGATTCTAAAGCTGTTCAGAAATGTTATTATCCTTTGATCAAGAGGACAACACAGTCAGGCCAAAAAAGCTGTTGATTCAGATGCTTCTTTAAGACTTTCTTCCACTGTAATAATGAAAATAAGACATGCAGGGTTTCACCTGTTTAATCTTATAAGCTAATGTTTGTTTGACATGAGCTGGTATTTGCGGTGAGCAGGTAACACTGTGCTCAGCTGATTAGCATCTTTGTGTCACCTGAACTGACTGCACCTTCCCATTTTAATTAGAATAACTATCCCCAACAAAGTCAGTATTTTTGTAAAGGAGCCAACTTCTGAAACACATTCTAGTAATGAATTATTCATTAGCTAAAACAACAAAGCCCCAATCATCCATCAACATCAGGGGTAAATACATAAACAATATCATTCACATAAAGCAAGCCCTAAACCTTAGTTTAGTCATTTATTGTACAGCCTCTAACAAAGGACTCTTTTACTATTCCTGTTTCAAAGAGGCTGTGGAGCAGCTAATATGAATTTAGCTAATTTTCCTACACGGGGTCAAGGAACTAAATTCATTTTCTGGACAAGTACCAAAATGGTAGAGAAGTGTAAGTATTGAGTAAGGCTTTTATTGGAAGTCACTTATAACGGCTGTCAAGGCAGAACTCATTGCAGAAAGTTTGTGTATTTGCTGCAACAGCAGAAACTAACTCTCAAAGTCGGAAAGTGAAGCCAGGGTTCAACTAATAAAAACACTGCATGAAGCAAAGCCACGCTGTATGTCTGTCTCGGAGATGCTCCTTGAAAGACACTTGGTTATTTTTCAATCTCAGACCCTTTTTTTAACCACATCCCCGTCCCTCAAGACAGCAGACTTTTTATAAAGCTCCTCAAGTGTAGTTAACACAGTCTACTGTCTCAAGCTGTCACTCTGAAGAAGAAGATTATTTGTGTTGGCTGGAAACCCAAAAGCAAAATTCAAGCAGCCACTTTTAGACCTTGACACAAAATCTATGGAGTCCAACATCATGAGTAGATTGGATGTCAGGCTGAGTGTTTGATTTTATGACAGGTTACAGAGCCACTCTGCATCAACAGCTGACAAAAACTGGTTTCTTTCATTCTCCCAGGCATGCAAGATACCTGGATGAACAAACCAATCCTGTCTGAGTACACATTCAGGGCAGCCATGTTCATGTCAGGCCAGGAGATTAAACAATACCCATAATAGAGTCTTGCATCCCAGACAAAGTGCTGGGGTGCTTTGTCAACAGCATGCTGGTCACTGACATTTCAGATGGGACATATGTTAACCTCTGACATCCTTCCTCTCAAATATTTATGATATATATATATATATATATATATGTGAGGGAAACCAAAAGGATGGCAAGCGGGGAGATGTGTTTGTAGACTTCATAAATAATTGTACTTGGAAAGGTTACATTTAGCATCAGCCGAACGGAGAGAGATGTGTAAATTTGACAGAGGATCATTTACAACCATGAAGACACCAAAGTTATTTATTCTGAGACACGTATCTTTATGCTCTCCAACACACTTGTTCAAGAGAATTACACATGGATTTACATGTAGTTTTGAAACTGGAACAAATAAAAACTCACTGATTATGCCAAAACATCCAATACAGCTGCTGTACATTCATTACTGTTATTTTTCTAGTTGGCTTCTGTCCTAATAAAAAAAACTACACCATGCAACATTTTATCTACACTTTACACTTTAGTACATACAAAATTATAGATTATACTGATGATGAAATAAAAAGGAAACACCTTTACAAAATAACCTATTAAACACCGCACGATGTAGTTAAGTGTGTGCCTGAATTATTTTATAATGCATCTGCGATGGTGTCATCTCCAAGTTAATTATTTCTCTACATTCTGAGAACTAAGAGAAGTCACACGGGAATCTTTTGCTCAGCTAGCCTCATTTATAAGCAGCTCAAAGCAGGCCCATTTATCTGTTGAAATAATTCTTCAGTGGTGTATGCCTCATTAATACAAAAATGATAACTGCAGTCACTTTATTTGCAGGGTAGCAGCACACCACTTAACACCATTTCCAGTTCCAGTACTGTACTGTATGGTAGCCCCCTCTGGGCTGCGCTCCCATATTTGTTTGTTTGTTTATGAGTCACCTTATCAATCAAGGCAATCCAGCAAGTTAGCTAAATTCTCTTTTCATTCTATTTTTATTATCATTTCTTTATTCCATATATTCATAGGATGAATGTTTATCAATACTCTAGGAGGAGTGATGTCAGAGAGCTACACAACAATCCCTAAGACTTTACTTTGTCTGACCTTTCCTGCCAGGATGAGGAGGGCCTTTAAAAGAAATGGAAAGGCCGGAGCTGATGGAGCGATGTCTTTAATGAGGTATGCTGGGGCTGTTGTCTCTCCATTTAATTAGACAATTATGCAGCCTCCCATGGAAGAGGGAGCATTCGGGGTCACAGGGGAGGGGGGGCAGGCGATGCCACAATGCCACCCCATCACATACACACAGTAAGGAGGCTAAATCACAGGTGAGTCCCTCTGGGGTGAGCACAAACCTGACACTCCATTTGGGAGCCATTATAGGCTCATCCTATTTAAATTCAGTTCAGCTGTCTTTGTCCATCTCCGTTCTGTTTTTGATTAGGCTGGTAATTACCATTCCACAAAGACAGTGGCGGACACCAGCACTCACACTGCTGCAGTCTAACGGTGCTAAACATTTGAACTCTTCAGCAGACACCGAAAACAAAAAAACTTGCACTTAAAAGAAACTATGGGATGACTGCTGAACCTCCTGCCAAGTAAACAAAGACTTTCACAAGCAGGATATCTGAAGTAAGATTTCATTCCAACAGTGGCTCATTTTGCACCAGAGAATTGTAATTACAGATTCCCTGCCATCTGGTATCCATGCTTGTTTCTGCCCATTCTGCACTGGTGCCAAAGCAGGCTCCAGTTTCTTCCATGGTGAATTGCTTTAACCTCCTGTCTGCTGTCCCAGTGGATGTGTCACTACACTACACGCTCAGACAGGCAAAACCAAAAGGACAACACAGTAGATTTAAGACATACAAGTGAGGTGAAGGCTGAGGTGGCACAGGTCCTCCTCCAAAAAGGGACCAGAAGTCACAAATGATTGGAAATCTGAGCAAATCATGATACAAAATTAATTTTAGTCATGTATGGAACATTTACCAGGGTGGCATTATTTACACACGTGTCAGCACACCTGAATGTCCACAATTTCCTTTGTTTTGTCTTTCTTTTTCTTTATAGAGATAAGAGGAGATCAAGGTAACAACATTACACTGAAAATACATGTGTGATGATTTATACATGACATTTTAGGAAATATTTTTATCTGCTTTTTTGTCGAGAGTTATATGAGGAGAATCTCATATCTATTTGATATATATGAAAGGCAAGTAATACTAAATAATACATGCATTTTTACTAGACAGATATGAGAGTGGTACTACAAAAGTAAGGGAGTTTCAGCAACTGTACAAAACTACAATATTATTTTTAAAAATAAAAAGTCAGAGAAAGCACTTTGTAGCCATCACAAAATGCAAAGAGGAAACCTGCTGCATATTTATACATTCACTTCCACTGTATGTGCACTCTTGGAAAATCACAGCTGCAGCTTCCCAGCTGACCATAAATCATCATCAGCCTCCAATCTTTTACTCCACACATATTCATATGCAATTCAGAAAATAAGCAACATCTCCCAGGGAAGTAGTTGCCCAGAGAGAGTCTGACTGCATGATTTCTCACTGCTACAAGCATAGTTAGAGAACAACACACTAAGGAAGAAAGAGAAAGTCCCACACAACATCAAACACTCATTCTCTGATGACTGGAAGTTGTTCTGTAAGACAATTAATCCATCATAACTGCTGGTTCATCCCTAGTTCAGGCTCAAGAATGATAATAGAGTACAATCTCAGTATCCTTAAATGAGCAACTACAGGCTGTGTGAATGTGCTTGGGTTAAAACACACTGTGGGAAATTTGCGCCACGTGCCACAGCTCAAAGACACATGTTTAAAAAGAAACAGCATGGTGGTATCAATTAGCCAGAGCACTAGATGGAAAAAGAGAGAAGTGCACTCACTCGGCAGCTGTTTTTTTTCTCTAAATAGGGACAAATTTAGTGTAATAATCAGCTGCATTATTAAATAGTCACAGAAGTAAAAATGAAAAGAGTAAGCAACATGATATAAACCGGCGTTTTCATTTTAACAGCTGAGATCTCTAATTGTTTCTTTTAAAGGATGTGTGAGAGGCCTGTTTTCAGACCGGGTGAGTTTCAGATGACTTCAACCTTCATTTGAAGATTTAAACAGTTACAAGTACAGAAATTGTCGATGCCATATTAAACCTAATCAAGAGTCCGGGGAGGAGTAGCTTTCAATGTTCCACTTCCTACATCTGCCATGAAAACTACATGCAGCCAGTCATAGACAGGTGTGTAAGTGATTCTGAGTGCAACACTTTCCTAAGATACACAATAGAGACAAACTTACTTTGGAAGAACAATCTGGAAGTCTCTCCACAGGCTCCTTTGTGCTGAGGAAAACAATTTATTCCATACTCGGGTGCTGGGTGATTTGTTTTTTTCCGGCAATGATAAATTAAGTCTCTTTTGTTATTCATATCTACAGATAGCAGATCTCATTGTATCCAAACAAGACAGTGTTGTTGCAGATAGTATCAATCAAATCTACTCAGAAAAGAGAAGAAGTGCAGCCACACACTGTGCACACAAACAGCTACTGGCTAACTGTAACGTATGGTGGCTGGTGAGGGTCAAACAGAGTCTTTTTGACTTTCTGACTGGGATACAAAACACCTGTTGAAGCCAGCAAAACTCCATAATACGTGTGTGGCCATGATTCACTTTTAACCTCTGGTGCCCAATTGTTTAAGGATTATTTTCAAGTCCCCCGCCGAATTAAAAAGGGGACATTTTGGATTCATTTCTTGATACCAGAAATGTTGAGTTAAAGCTCAAGCAGCTGAAGATGTTTTTTTAAAGGGTGTTTTTCCTCACCAAGGTCCACAAGTGCTGGCTCATGTGGACATTTTGGGTCTCTGCAAAAACTGCAGTGGGTTGTCTGCAGTTGACTGAAATGAAACTGAGGAGAAAGCAACCGACTGCAATGGCTGCACAGAGGTTATACTGTATGTGCATTAATAAAAATGTTTTATTGTAAGTTTTATTGTAAGTTGTATGCTGCTGCCCTGCTGGATGCTTGTCTCCGTGTGTTTTGTGTTCCATCATTTTTGGCCATTTTTTCAGCCAATATTGGTTCTGTTAAAATGATTTGAAATGGTTTCTTTATATGCTGGAAACACTATACAATATTGGCCGAAACATGTGAACTAATGACACAGTTGAGTGAAATTAAGTAGATTTATAGCTTCAGTATTAAACAGAAAATTCAAAAATATGTGTTGTGTTTTATATTGATTTTAGCAATGCATAATCCAACCTGATGCATTGTGTGAAAGATCTGAAACCTGCATTTTGACTAGAAGCTAAAATTAAGGTTTGTGGGTGTTAACCATCAGCCAAGTTTTACCTGCCAACAGCTCTGTGGGGGACTGAAAATGTCAAGTTTTTAGTTGTGCCTCCAAAGAGCTTTTGCTAAATTTCACATATTAGTGAAAGGCTGTCATATATACACACACACACTGTATAAACACAGCAGAGTTCCTCAAAAACATCTAGTTCTATGTGGAATAATTTTAACCACAAAGTGTTGAGACTGAAAGAAAACACAGCAGAGCCAGCTCTTTTCCCCAGGTCATCGTCAGTGTCAATCCAGCAGGACTGGCTCCAAATAAAGATGGAGTCCAGTTGGAATCACATGTATTTTTAAAGCAGTCCATCAGGCTCTTGTTAGACAGTACAGTGTTGTTATTCCACTCACGTATGATTCAAAGATTCATGTCCCACAGGCTCTGAGCTGGGTACTTTGTGTAGTTTTGGGGTTTGCAGTATTATTGCAGGATAAAACAAGAGATTATGGATCTCAGGTGCTCAAATTAATCACACACACACACACACACAGACAAAGTCATGTTTCCATCATTTTTGGGGACATTACATTGACTTACATTCATTTTCTGGAGGCTTAACCACCACCTAACCATAACAATCAACATTACTTGCCTAATACTAACCCTTATCTTAACCTAACCCTAACCTCAACTGAACCTTACAGCATATCTTCATCCTAATATTTAATGATATACAATGTGGGGACCTTTGTGTGGCATTTTGTCCCCATAAGTAAAATGGGTCCTCACAATGTGATGGTGCAAGCAGATTTTTGTCTCCACAACTACAGGAATATATGTGCGCGCACCCACACACACACACACACACACACACACACCCACACACAAGAGTGTCTGTCCACTGAATTGTGATAACAGTAATTAATAATCCAAATTTAAATCTTTAGCATTGGACCAAACCATTTGTTGCATATGAAATGCTGCATTCATGAATATCAATTAATCGCAGACATGATAAAAACACTAATTTGTTTATCTCTCAGCAGTGCAGTGCAATATCCTGTGTTTTCACAATAATTCATCAGGGGCTCCGTCTAATCCATTTTGAGCCAAACGCCATATGCCAATAAGTGCTCACATGCGTGGGGCACTGAGGCCTGCAAGCACCAGTCCAATGGATTCATGTTGATTTTTTCTCTGCTCACGACTCAAGGTCACGTTTCTCTGTGACTCCGCATGGCCTCGCGAGTCCTGCAGCACACTGTGTTCACACTGAAGGCCGTGCTGTCTCAGCTTTCTGTCCCACAATCTGCAAATGCTGCCCTTGCCCTCCTGACCTCCCAGAGCTCAACCTGTCAACCCGCACACCCTCACAACCCCGCTGCAGTGAGGGAGGAAGTGGAGATGGGGAAGATATAAAAATGGAAGGAAAAAAAGCAAGAAAGATTAAGAAAAAATGAGGGAGGCAGGAATGGGCTGTGGAGCAAAAGACAGAAAACAATTTCAAGCGGTAAGAATGGGAAAAGCCAAAGCGCTGGAGATTGAAAGGCCTCTTCCTCTAATTTGCACCGTATTCATCACCTCAGAGGGCAGACACTCTCATATCGCTTTCCATTCACTTCCTCACCCTTGGCTGCAGGTCAAAGGAAAAGGCAATTTCCTCTCAGCCCATGTACAAGCTGCTCCATTCCTCATGGATAAACTGTACTTTTGAAACACGTAGAAGTGAGGGCATTCATCACCAGGCCATGTCTGCCCCCCTCTGCCTCCTCCTCCTCCTTTGCAGGAAAAGCTGGAAGAAGCAAACACATCTGATTAATAACTTTCTCCTTGTGCAGTTAAAGACCGCTCGGCAGGGCCACTGTCAGTCAAGAGGGGCAGCGCTGGGCGTTCTGCCCACCTAATTCGCTTACTGAGCACTGGGCAGCATGCCCACCTACTGTAGACGCAGAGCAGACTGACTCAGGCTGTCAGGCTTTCATCTTGGAGATCCACCATGCTGGGCCTGCCAATGAAGACACCAGGAGACCGTTATAAACACACTCTAACACTCCCCCACACATCTTCAGCAGGGAAAAGAAAAGAAATAATGTCAAATGTAAGTCAACAGATCCAAGTAAAATACGCCTAGGATTTAAACAGATGTCAGTACAGATGGATATACTTACATCCAGTATATGAAGGAAAACATTCGTACACTCTCTGCTCTGTCGCTTTATTGAGCTGCTAATGTAAAGAAAAAACTGTAGCAAAAATAACTCAATAACATCCCTGTCAGGTGACAGCCAGCAGCCGTTTCTCTCTCCTATCGCACCAAATTTCCATCTCTTGCTCACATGCTGAATTCCCTTCTAAAACATCACTTCTACTTCAGAGAGAAGGAGGTAAGAGAGAGCGAGATGGCTCGAAGTAGATGGATGATGATTATTCAGTCATACTCTCCCTTCTCTTTCTCCTCTCTCCATTGATCCCATCCCATCAGAGGGGCTATAAATATTAATAGGAGGGCTTTGTTTTAGCAACCTGTGTGAAGATCAGAGTGCAGAACAATAGAAGTATCTGGACATGTATTTTTTTTATTTTTATTTTTTTTGCAGGCAGACATGCAGGCAACCTGCTGAGTGTCCTTGGGGGAGGGGAGCCCGGGGGGGAGCCCAGCCCTCGGCCCAGTGCCTCAGGCTCAGTGCGTTCAAGTCAAGGGCAGCTCAAGGGGAACTGCTAATGTAGGAGTCTGGATCAAAATTAGTCTTTCACAAGCTGACTCGTGGTGCATGAAATCCTGCACTAACATACATTATAGTGTGTAGGAGATACATAACAGTCATGTGTTTGTTTTTACCGGTTTTACAGAAGATTTTGTGTGTTTTCACACAATTATAAAAGCACTAGTGTAACAACAAATTTAACAGAAATTCAATTGCCCCTCTGGACTTATGGGCAATATTTCAAAGGGTCAGTTCACCAAAATCACAAAAACATGTTTCTCATTTGCCGATAATTGGTAACAAGCCATGACGATGGTTTTGATTTTAAAGGGATAGTTCAACATTTTGTGAAATTAGAAATGCAATCAGCAGCTGTTTAGCTTAGTTTAGCAAAAAGACTGGAAACAGCTAGCCTAGCTCTGTCCAATGGTAAACCCCTATTCTAGCATCTCTAAAGCTCAGTAAAGATTGTTTGTATATGATGCATTATATAGACTAAAAATCATCACTGTCGTTTTTGACCCTTTTTTTTTTTTTTTTGCACAGACCAAGCAAAACAAGAGAGAAGTTTAGTTGTGATCTTTAAAATTTCAGATCCAGTCTAACTGTTGTCCCATGTTTACAGTTCTTACGCTAAACTAAACTTACCAACCGCTAACGACAGCTTCATATTTAATATGATATTGATATTAATCGTCTGGTTTGTTTGTAGTCTGAGTAGCACTGACCAGTCACGTCTGAGTGGACTTTAGTGGAATACACGTAAACGGATGGAGTGGAGAGTCCCTTTTCAATGTCTCTGTTTGTATTTTGGTTTGGTTGGAATACAAATGCAGCTGAAATGACCACATCAGTCAAGATTTTGACCTGCTCTTCCATCATGGAGACAAGTGGACTGATTGCCAGGACAACTGCATCCTCCTTCAGGGTTTTGTTTGACGAGCAGTGAACAAGCTGTTGGCCATATCTGGCATTTTAAACCTTTGCCATACCATGTCAGCAAGCAAGCTAACACATCTCTTATGGGACGTTTTATGATGTAATTTAATAATTATCAATTGATATTTCCATCATACAGTCATTATCCTTTACAAAGTGTGATATTGGATATGAATTCATTAAAGCTTGTGAAATGTTTTGGGGGGTCTTCATGGCTAGATACCACAAGGGGTATTATCAGGTTTGGGTGAACTGACCCTTTAACTCAATTAAAGGAGAGCCACACAGAGATGAAATTGGTCAAATATGAGCCTAAGTGGATTTGACCTTCCCTGCCTCTCAGTGTCATTTAATGTCTTAGAATAATATGTGTTTGTGTGTTGTGACCTCCATTTTCTCATCCTGACCTGACTGATAGTGTGAGGTCACGGTGCCCTCCACTTGGTTAAACGTTTTAATGTTGTACCTGACATCATTGTGTTCACAAACCAGAGTCCTCCCTGTGATGGTGGAGACAGTGATGGAGGGCCCGGCCTGCTAAGGGAAAACAAGAATTTGAAACAAAGACAATGGTTTGACCCAGGACAAGGAGACAGAGAGAGAGAGAGAAAGAGAGAGCTGGTGTCTGGTGGCAAAATGATCCCTCTGCTTAATGGGACTTCATGATTTACAGCAGATGTTGGCTAACTCCTTTTCAATCTAGAAACAATATGTGTGACATGGGGCCCATTTCTAGAAGGGAACGAATCGATGATACAGAGAGGTGCGGACTTTATGAGAAGTTGGGCCGGCTTGTCTGGGGTGAGGGTGGGGGTGTGACTGATGCAAGCCATCCAAGCTGATCCACTGAGCACAGGGGCTGCCTCTGTGATGTGTGGAAGCAATGTGAGGCAGGAGGCTGCCTCTCATGCATTACCATTACACTGAAGTCACAAAGAGGCGATGGGACGAAGGGGGATGGGAGGTGGGAGGGTGGACCATCATTTGAAAGTTTTTCAACCAACCCTTGAACCATGTTTATTTTCTTTTGGAGGAAAAACTAAATAAAAAGGATCGACGGAGACAGAGCTAAGCATCGAATCTTATAAAAAAAATTAATGCAGAAGGTCATTTAGAACGCTTTCCGCTTCTCTGAAAGTATTTTCAGGATTCTTAGAGTCTCTTCAAAAATATCTTGTCTGCTGCCTGATAAAGAGATTTTTAGCTCCTTTCATGCAACTGAAATTATTATTATCAACACAATCAAAATGTGTATTTGTTTCTTGTTATTTTGTGTGAAAATATACTGCAAAGTAACATGAATATGTGAACATATAACTGACAGATACCGTATGTCTTCTCTGGCTACTTCTGGCTTTAGATTAGTGGAAAAAGTGAGTTAGCAAAATGAGTTATATATTTTTTTTTCATCCATGAGGTTAGAAGGCTGTTTAATGAGGTCAGAACAATACGATTATTGTTAAATGACCTTTTGATTCTTCTCCTTTTCTTGTTTTGGAGTTGAATTTGAGTGTGTCTCTAAAATGAGAGCTCCGTTCGCTCCTTCTCTTCTTCATGTTGTTGTAGATTGCGTCATGTTGCCTTACCACCCTCTACTGTTCATCCTTTTTGTTGATTTATTCACAAAATGTCATGGGCAGCCTTTTATATGGACTGAAGGTTTTGTGATTTCAGACATTTCTACCTCTCATGTAAATGTGCAATCAGAAGTGGGAGTGTGGAAAGAAAGAAAAGAAAGATTGAAGCAACAAAAGAGTCCTGTGGTGTATTTGATTAACTGTCCCTCTTACATTCAAAGGAATGTTTGTTTTGATGTTCATATGTTCATCAGCATGACATGTACAATGAAAGATGATTTATTCACACTGTTGAAATGAAGTGCACCGCCTTGATTTCACACCCAGACCAAAAAAAGATGTGTGTGTCAACAACAGTGGGAAGAAATAATCAGGGCTCATTACAGTCCACGTGTTATGAAAGAGAAAGAAGCATTAAATCAACAGGTAAAATCTAACAGCAGTAGTTTGAGAAATTATGTGACATGAATCCTGCAGAGCGGTAGCAAAATGAAAAAAAAATTGTATCTTGGTGCCAAAATTTCAGCTTTAAGAGCTAAATGGAGGAGGAAGACAAGGGGGAGTGCAGCTCTCATTTAAAAGATAAGAATCACCAGAGAGCAGAAGATGAAGAAAGAAACCAGGAGCAACATGTCCTCCTCATTTGTTCAGACTGCTGGGCCACAATAGGAGCCACAGCCAATCTGAGACTGAATATACAACAATCCATATGCACTTGACCGGTTTGATTATATGAGGTTTTTTCTCCGTTCCCTCTTAAAGCCCCATTGAGAGAACCAGCAAGGTTTGTGCTTGCATTCCATTTGCTGCGAGCCACTTGAGAGTCTCCGGTATGACCTGTAAACAGGTTTCTCTGCATCCCGGCCAGTGTCGCCTGTCGGCAACAGTGCCGGGCCGAGCAGCGCCCATGTCACGCTCCGATAGCTCAATTTAAATGGAAATTGGATGAACTGCTTGGAAGTGATCCAGCCATCCAGAACAATTAACCCATATTACTGGCAGGCCTTGAAGGAGTAATCTGACTTTGAATGAGAATGAGGAGGATAGCTGGTGGTATTTAATACAAACTAGAAACAAAATAGCCTCAAGCTCAGAAAAGAGCTGCTTCTGGTACCAGAGATTCAACGTCAAACATTGTCTCTAAATCCTTTTTAAGCAACATGATTCTAACAGTAAGCCACTGTTTCAGAAAAGCACCTCACCTAAAATGATTTAAACAATAAAGAACAAACAATGAACAATAATGTTTATTTTCATTGTAGTATTTAATTTGAACAATCACAAAACTTGTTCTCAAGTGGTTTCTATTGCTGCCACGCTGGATGGATGGGAGCCAACACGTTTGTCTGCAGAAGTCACTAACACGCTGCTGCCTTTAGCTGAAATTTACAACCAGTAGCTCTTAGAAGCAAACAGTACCCGAAAGGTAAAGATGGAGTTACTCTGTCTTATTGTCAAGGAGTCTCATTAAAAGACCAAAAACAAAAAATCTATCAGGCCTTTCTTCAGTACTCTTTTATCTTTCCCACACTTGCTGTGGCACTCAGCCTGAAGACATAAATATTTTGAAAACAGATCACAAATATACAGTATATACTCTCACTTTGTTGCCAAAAAGGAGCATACAGAGAATATGGGGACTATTTCAAAATCCAGATGAATACACACTTGGTGCATACACTCCAGTGAATTACAGCAGCAGGATGGTGTGTGGAATCGACTCAAAATAAACAACAGCGTCTGTGCTCGTTGTAATAAAAGAAGGTGCAACAGCGTGGCTCGCTGACGTGCTTTTAATAGTTTTTGGACGGTGGAGCTCTGTGGCACACGGGAATAGGCTATTTTTCATTTTTCCTTTTGATTGGTTGTTATCTACAGGGCAGACACCAAAGGAGAGGAAGAGCAGAGGAAGAAGAGAGAAGAGAGAGCATCTGGGCGTCGGCGAGGCGGCCAGCGGTCTGTTAGTATCTGGTACAGCACTAAGGCTCAGGGGTAATTAAAAACCTCAAACTAAAGGCCAAATGATGCTACTACATGAGTGAGAGAGCAAAGATCTTTGTGGGTCCACATGTATAAGCACGCCAACTGTGCACGACCTAGAAAAACCAACTGAACATTTGCATACCCAATCCCTGGTCCGATTCTCATTAAGCTGTCACACACAGCAATTTTTTTGTTTGCTTTTTACTTGTTGCCGAGCCCAGTGCGACAAAGGAGCTCTTCTCGCCCCTCTTCATGTCTACAGCTGTCCGTTTCCACATCTGTACGAACAAGCCATTTTACCAAAACTAGCAAAGCAGCCTTATCCTTTTAAGTTGTGCAGCATGTGCTCAAGGGTGATACCAAGTAAGCATCTGCATTTAAAGAGGCAAGCGTCATCAATCAATCAATGTAAGTAAAAATGAAACATTTAAGGAATGTTTAGAATATTTAGAGTTCTAGAAATGAAGAGAAAACTGAGATCTCATCACCTCCTAACTTTGCCCAGAACGGCCTGAGATGTTTCACAAACTGCAGAAATGGAACATTTCTGTTCCATTATGTTGGCAGCAGATACGTTAGAGGCAGACAACTCACAGCCTGAAATCAAATCTGTCTTCAAGATGAGACACCACTGGAAGTGGAAAAGATGCTTTTTGTAGTTTGGGTTGAACCGACCCTTCAACCGCCACAAGGAAGGGAAAATAAAGTTGTTGTTAAGGACAGAATTTGTTAGATTGTTTTCACCCAAAATGCTGAAAGACAAGTACAAGCCCAAAAGTTAATTATTTCAGGGCATTTGTTCTCGGAAAAAAAGAATCATTTTCGATCTTGCTCATTTCTCCATCTCTTCACTTTGCTTATTTGTAAAATGCAGACAGAATCTGACTTAAGTGAACATCTGCAATCCGACTCTGAGGACTGGAAAGTTCTGTAACATAAGCAACATGTCACTTTTATACACTGACTTGCAGACCCCTTTGGCATTGATAGTTAAAGTCACACAAATACCGTAATTACAGCAAGTATAGTCTTTGAAATTCAGTGATTTTGGATTAAACATGCAGCAAACAGAAGACTGAGAAATAGAGCAAACGACACATGTAATAATTTCTACACAAAGCACATCACTGTTACAGTTTAAAAAGATTCCTTTGTCTCCCTGTGGTGCTGACAAGAGGGAGTTAGATGAGAGGCAAAGGAGGGGGAGAAGAATGGCAAAAGCAGTTGAAATCACAGCTCTCTGTATGCAGGGGACTCAAACGGGTTGGACTTTTGAGTCAGTCAGGTAATGGGTGAAATTGTGTCTGCTGCACAGCTTATAAATCGCAGTGCTGGCAGTATTTATCTATGTCTCAGACAATCCTGCTGGGAGATGGGAGCAGTGAAATGAGAATCAACAGCCTGCTTCTCCTCCCCTCAGCTCCCGTCAGGTCATTTCACCCCACCCCGGCCCCCCAACCCTCCTCTAAAAGGCAACATGTGAGGAGAAACTGATAAATATAAAGCAATCCGAGAGCCGTCTGCCTCTGCCCTCCACATTTCGTCACAATTCCTGAGGTCATTTTAATGTATTTTGTCCATACGTAAAGAGGACTCAACTAAGCTGCCTCTCTTTTGCTGAAATTCCTCACAAAGATTTGCTGTGATGATGGATTCCTCTTCCAAAGCACTCCCTGTCCACCACCGCATTGTAGGCCATCAAGCCAAATCCTGAATCACGTTTCCACACAAACCTTGCATATTTCATTTCATTTTTCGTAATAAAAGATGGGAGCTCTCCCATCCTAGACAATTGCCCTTTGGCTTTGTCTCTAACAGTCACACCTTGTTACCACATCTCCGAAGGATAGAACAGAGGGGACAGACGTGGGCAAGAGGAAAAGGGTGGATGGAGAAAGAGGACAAGAACACAGGGAGGTAACAATAGCACACAATTTCAGGCTTCATTGTAATTCCTCTCTCATCTCGGTCCCAAGTGACAAGCGGCAAGCCGCCCAGGATTCTAATCATTCCTGTTGTCAGATCGGTACCCCAAGTGAGACTGAGTTGATTGCTTGAACAAATTTGCAAAGTAACGATGCAATTTGCTGCAGTCTGCCTTGGGAGGGCTTGAGCCGTTGGATTGGTGTGGTCTGTGGAAAGACTCGCAGGAGACCGGGCTGGGAGGTTGTTGTCTTCTTAAAGGGACTCGTGTGCAAATGAATTAATCTCACTTTTAATTGTTACACCTGTCAGAAGATAAACTGTTTCACATCTTCATGGGCTGCAAGAGCCACACAGAGATAAAAGATCTGTTTGACGTTTTGAGAAAAGCACTTCAAAGTGCTCATACACCTACACATGCACAAGTATTTGCCATATGTTTGTTTACTTTACCTGTCCGTTTAATATAAAGCTACAGCCAGCAGGTGCTTGGCTTAGCTCAAAGCCTGGAGATTGGGCAAAACACCAAGCCTGGCTTTGCCCCAAGGTGACAAAATCCACCCACTGGCACCTCTAAGGCTTCATATATACCTCTGTGTTGGGGTGTTACTCTGAATCTGTAGGGGCTCTGTAGTTACAACATGACATCCATCAAAAATGTATTGCATGTCCTTTGTTTAATCCTGGCAAAAAAGAATGACCATTTGCATGTTGATTTTTTTTTTCATTGTCTTAATGTGCTGTAATGTGCCAGACTCCCTGTTTTATTTCCAGTCTTTGTGCTGAGTGAAGGTAGCAATTTGCTCCTGTGTGTAGCTTCACATTTAGCATACAAACAAGGCTGTGGTATCAATCTTCACATCTAAGTCTCGGCAAGAAAGTACATAAGCATTTTTCCCAAAATGTCAAACCACTCCTTTAAAGCTCAGAAGATTCATATGAAGTGGATTATTATTTGACTGTCTGGAAATGAGAAAACAGTCAAAATGTTGCATCTACAACAACCTCTAACACTGTTGGATTGTTTGGTCCTCGTGTATAATGAGACATGTCATTTTCCACTATTTCCAGTCACTAAACATTACAGCCCGTCAAACCCCAATCATCAGTCAGTATGAATATGAATTGGTTGTCTGTCATCTCAAGTTTAATGATTAAAGATTCCAGTGACATGGCTGTACACCAAATATAAAGACCATTCATTTCCAGTTTGACAGTTGCTATTCTTCATAGCAATTACTCTATTATGGAATTTGACAAATTTTAATAGAAATGACTGATTGGAGGTGGGAGACAGGCACCCAAGGTGCACCAGAGAAGTATATTTGCCTCAGAACAAAAGGACTTGTCAGTGAGTCATCTTGGCTGCATTTCTATTCATGCATTTCTGCCAAACAGGTCCATGACAAACCCCGCAAAGATTAATTCAGAGGTGGGAAGATCAATGGAATATTTGTCAGACAAGGACATTTTCTCCCGACAACGCAGCTCTCTTTTCTCACGCAAGAATTCAGTTTAAAAATATATCTAATATCCCGAAGAAGAATGTTCATAGCCAAAGTCAGCGCGTGTCAAGAAGAGCATTCGTCTCCCCATAAACAAAAACTCTTTGAAATTAGGGCCACCTGAGGAGTAGCGGGTGCAGGTGTTCAAGGTCACAGTACTTTTGCTGTTGTTGCACCACAATATTGGAAAAGCCTCACAGTCTCTTGAAGAAGCCAAATTATGTTTGATTTGGCGTTAACTTCATCATTGTCTTTTCTGTCTCTTTTATTGTCTGATTTTCTTTTCTTCCTTCTGTAATGTGGTTTAACTTTGATATAATTTAAACAGGAAACTACTACTGGTGGAATGCAACTCAGAATGTGACCAAAAAAACTAAACAATCAACAAAAAACAAACAAACAAAAAAAATTCATCTTATTCCCATCTTATTTTATGTCTCCTTTTCACTGATTTTACACATCCTTAAAAATTCAATATACAGTATACAAAATTCAGCAACAAAAACTAAAAAGAAAACTAAATGTACAACAGCCATTTCATCCTCATGAAGTTAGGTTATCTTACAAGGCATGCAGTCACATTACAAGGGCCTTAACAGTCAGGATTCACATATGAGCAGATTAATAACATCGCCATATCCTAAATAAAGAATGAATGGATTCTTCTGAAGCTCTAAGTTTACCTCTCAAAAGTGTATTTTGTTTTTTCAGTAAAAGTAAAATAAAAATACCTTTAGAACACCAGGTATTTTTATTTCACTCCAAAAATCTTCCAGGTCTGTTCCTCTTCTGTATTTATGGCCTTTGGCCTGTGCCAGAGTACTTTTACACTGAGGTTTTGGTACTCTCACTCAACAAACTCTTTTTCTACTGGGAATTACTAATAAAACACTGACTGTGCACTGCTCTAAGAGTGAATTTAAAACTGACCAGTCTTTAAAAAACCGGCTAACGTTGTCTTCATCACAAGGTGCAAAACAGCGGAGTCAGTAAAGACGGTACTTCCTCTCAGATTGGTGTGTGTGTGTGTGTGTGCTGAACTGCGACTTAACCGCCACCAAGCTGGTTGAATCGCTGGAGGACCACTGGAGACGCGATTACTCCAACACCGGTGGGCTGCTGACTGCTCCCACTGGCAAAGCAATCACTGTGTTATTTGGGAGAGAATGAATTACTGAACATTTTGAGATTAGACCGCTTAATCCCCAAATGAATGCCTCAGGGTGTTAACATTTTGTGTCTTGTATCTGTATTGTGTGCGGTTTATTCCCTATCACCTGTCAGTCCATGTTTTTAATGCATTTTATTTTTTTTATGGATTTTACTGCAGAAGCAGGAATTGTTTTCTTCTAACACTCCCTACAGTGGCAGCACAGGAAGTCTTATGCTCTCCTTTGGTTTTTCTTTGTAGTTGATCCAACTCCGTGGCTTCGCACATCTCCTGTGGCCGTTTTTGATTTGCTGCGGCCCTGGCCAACACTCAGCGCTCGGTGATGTCGTCTCTGATTACCAAGAAGCACTGATCTCTGCAGAACCCAGAAGTAAGGGGAAAACAAGCAGCAGAAACCATAACAGGTAAGCACTGTTGAAATAAAGGCTGCAGAGGATATGAGAATCCTCGTTCAAAGGGGTGTATTTTCGCAATCAGTCAGAAAAGTCCCTACAGGGATTTCTATCATTTCTCTCAGACCTTGATACGAGGTTGAGGATGGGGCTTGCACCGGCTCCTTTTATCTAGCCTGAGATTGGCGATTAGATTGAAGAGCCTGGCAGAGGAGACGTAAGTCCTCTCCTCCACACCGAGAGGAAAAGCAATGTTCCACAAGACTACACATTCATTACTCAAAATAAATCCCCATTAAACAAATGCCATGTGCATAATTAGGCTATAGGAATAATTATAATTGTGATTAGTTTCTCCATGGGCCGACCTATGTAAATTGTGACTGACACTCGGCAAAAATGGAACGCATAAATCTGGCTTCAGAAATACACAGAAACACACACTGCAGCAGCACAATAACAAGCATCAGAATACAAAGGTGACAAAGGGATTTAAGGCATGGGTGGCTGTGAACATGCCACCACCACATATTCATAATCCAAGCTATACAGCACAAACACTGTATGATTTGTATGAGGAATAAACAAAGAGCACATACACCTTCTTACACAGTGTAATACAACAGTCCTGCAATAAATCCTGTTCTCAGATTTTTGTTGAAACTGTCTGTCTATTCCCACTGATATAATATAAGAGGACAAAATATTATAAATAGTATGAAACAATATCATTTAACATCACCACAAAAGCCAAAAAAGACCAAAGTTCAATAAACACCTCACTAACACAGCAAGAAAGACAAATAAAAACAGTAGGTTTCATGCAATACATGTACTGCGTCCCTATTTCATACAACTTACAGTACAACCTACAGACTATACATACGGGGGGACTGTGGTTTATATACGAGAAAACAACACACTAAGGTGTTTTAAAGTAACAGGAAATAAGGCAACTTGTACATCATGTAAAGGAATCAAACCGTGTCTTCAGAGTGCTCCTGCCAATAAGACAAAAAGACAGCAAAATGGTTTTCCAAAAAGTATTTTTTTTTTTTTTTTTTTTTTTTGGTCTTCTGAGGCTTTCCAGGAACTATAATCAATGTGTGGACAAAAACTATATAACTTACACACATACATGCATTCTAATTGTTGCCAATAATCATGGTATTCAAATGCTAGAAAAAGCACCAGGGAAGAGAACACGACTGGTTCAGCACAGCAAATAAAGCAAACTAAAAATTTAGGACAGCAGTGGATTGTGTTGCAGATCCAGTTTATCTAAAAGAGAACTGATTGATCAGTTCTAAACTTTTGGAGGATGCCACAGGTTTTTCAAATCAGGTCGCTGTTTTAACATCAGTTTCCAAGAAAAAAAAAAATATTATAACCTTCATATAAGTAAGATTTATTGCAGGGCTGTTGTATTAGAATGCATATTTTTTCTGGGTAAGTTATAAACTGGCATCGGAGTGTAAACGTGCGCTATAATTTGTCAAAAGATGGTTAATATTTAAACACACGTGGCCCAGATTGACTCCTGTGGTGTTTAACCTGAGCAATACGTTTGCAATGTATTAAAAAAGCAGCAATCGTTTTTATTTTAAAAATGCAGAACCGTGTTTCGTTTTACACCCATGATGCAACAGGACAGACCTTAGCAGCGGACTTTGATATGTTTAATTTATACAAACAGAAGTCAATAAGTCGCCTAACACAGAGGTCCCAGTCTGGCTCTTCAAAAGGAAGCGATTATAGCCGCAGCCTTGATCTGTCCCACTGCTCCCAGAACCCGCTGGCAAAGGCAGACCTGATATTTGTGCGGAGATGGTGAAGCCAATTATTAGCAGTCAGCGGCTGCTGTGGATCCCACTTGATGTGCGCCTTTCATCTCCAAAAGCCATCTCTTTGGGAGACAATAAGCAGCCCTGCCCATCCTTTTGAACTCACCAGGTGGGGGCAGCAGTGCTGATATGAACTGTGTTGGCTTTTTTTCTTGGTTCATTCATTGTGTGGCTTGTCTGTCAATGAACACACCAGTGTCAGCAGGTTTGGTGCATATGCAACTGGAATGTGTGGCTTCTTTTACATTTTAATGGAAAAGAAAAAAAAAAAAGCTGGAATCTCAGATAAAGCCATTAATAGAAAATGAAATAAAATGTCTCTGCCTCCACAAAAAGAAACCAAAGGAGACACTTTCACTTTATAGCAGCCAGACCTGCCCTTTGGAGGACAATCTCTTCACACCCACCACGATATTAAAAGACCACACGATGAACAGTTGTGATATGTCCACATTTATTGTGCAGTGACTTTTATATATACATACATTTTATACACCTAATTTACATGAACAGAAATAAATTAATCTGCTAATGTTCATCCAGCTTTAGTGTTGCCACTGACAGCACGCAGCAAACTTTTAAGGAGAAAAAGCAAAATAGTTCCAAGTGACACATGACAAGGCAGTAATATGAGTCAGTGTAGTACAGTTTTCATTAGGGTTATATACTACACATATAAAGAAGCAGTTGGTAAGAGTTTTAGGGTTTGTTATCTTCTAAAAAGTTAAAAGTGTCTATAGTTATCTATGATTTAAAGTTTGAGAAAAGGCCAGTCATCACAAAGCACTGCTTTGTTTACAAAATTTAGAGACAAGTTCATTTGAAGAGAACACACAAGCAGAAAAGATTGTGTCTCTCACACCGGCTTTTCTTCTCTTTATGGCTGAAAGTATGACTCACTCTTCTTTAAACCTGAAATTTATTCCACGAGTTTCAGACACGGATTACATATTTTGCAGCTGCATATTTTACATGTGCGCAGCTTCTTTTAGCACTCTTTTGAAGACATCTCTGAAAAATATCAGAGATTAGTGTTTCCAAAACAGAACATCTAGAAAGTAAAAACAAAACAAAAAAAAAAGATTTCTGATGTACTTAGCAATTCATTATCTGACAGCAGGTAAATGACACTTGAATCAGAAATGCATCACAAGGTAGACATTTAAACACAAGTTTGATTTTCCTTTTTTTTTTTTTTAAACACAGAGTTGTACACATTTCTTCTCACAATCCTGTTTTGATTTAAATGAGTGATACATTTACTCTAATCCATAAACTGTAAGAAGACATATTCTGATGCAGTTCTGTCTTCATTTGCAAACGTATTTTTTTTTTATATTTACGTAGTGGAGTCGGTTAGCCTGAGGATATCTAAGTAGCTACCAGTATTGCAGACAACGTGGCCAAATAAATGCCCTGCAGAGGTTAAACAATTCTTACAAACTGCATCTTTATCATTAGAGATGACTATCACTATTGTGCTACATACAGTATTGATCGCCAACAGACACGTGAAGACATGAAGTACAACTTGGCTAATTAGTGTGTTCTTTGCAAAAAGTAAATCTAACGTGCTAATGCGAAAACCATCTTAAACTGCGTACATTGTAGTGTGCGGAAACAATAAAAAAAATACATTAACTGGAGTGTCCGAGGCCTACACAAGTCAGAACGTGGCCAATGAAAAAATAAAAACGTAAACCAGTGGAGAAATTATCTCTAGGTTTCCAATATACAGAAAGTGTAAATACAAACTGCTCTCACCTTTTCAGTCTGAAAGAACTGACAGGAAGTCTAACTTTCTACTGCTAGCTTATGATAAACACTGACACTAACTAATGTGACATGCCTATGAAACACGAAACAACACATCAACTCCAGCCTCGTCTTGACCATAGAGAAACACAGAAAGAATTTACAGGTTACATTGATGGGTCTTAAGCGCTAAACTGCTGCAAGCAGCAAGAACTCTAAGCTATCAAAGCATGCAGCTTGTGACAAGTTTCTACAGTACTATTCAGTGGTTGTTGGTGGTAAACGGCTGTGTGAAAACCCAGAGTTAGTCATTTTTGTTTTTTATTACTGTTATTTCTATCACGCAATATTGATTTTCAACATGGCTCTGTTGTTCCATTAGCCTCGCACTCAGTCTAGCCAGACTCTCTCTCATTAAAGTGAACAAATAATCACATGGCAGCCATCTTATCACCACACCACACAGCAACGTCTGATTATTGCACACTAGCACTGAACTTGCAAATGTTCATGCAGAATGTATGAGGAACACACTACACTCGAATCAGTGGTTGCTCACGATGTGACAGATGACCATACAATTCTTTGGAAGACTAAAACACATTGTTTTGGGGGGAGGGGTGGGGGTGTCAGGGACATATCACTACGTGGCACACTACTGAGACGCATACAGCGCTTGTATTACAACCTAGGGTGGTAGGGGGAGAGAGGGGGAGAGAGGGGGCAAGGATGTTTTAGAAAATCAATATTAGGATACTTGACACCAACTGATGACTGTATTACAGTACCTTCATTTAAAGTAGAAAAAGAGGAGCATTAGAGATGATAATTGCACCGAGGAGGAAAAGACCATAGAACCAGACCATTTCTGTGACAGAATCTAGGAACCTCTTTTTCAGGCAAATTCTAGCATCTGCATGTAAAATATATTACATCCATATGCAACATTCATAGCATTGTTTCTGTTAAAACACAAAAATAGTTAAGACTCACAGAAAGAATCCCAGCAAAGAAAACATAGATGCCAGGGGTTCATCTGTTTGAAGGTGGGAGTTTAAAATTGCTGTATAAAGTAAAAGCCAAGAAAAGGAAATAAATGAAATCTTTTCAGACACACGTTTTCCCCACTAACTACTTCACACATTAGAGTAGTGACTGAACAAGTGAAATGGTTATAAGGCGAAAAAGTGGCAGAAAGGGAGAGGGGAGAGACTTGAGGCAGAGAGAGGTGAGAGTGAGAAGGGGCCGCGGTGATGGACCTTGTGTTTAATGGACTGTGGATCATCCCCACTCCAACTCAAGGGGACTGAGAGCCTGACCTGTAGCTCTTAAAGCTGCCCAGCAGAGTCTGCACCCCCTTCTTGACCCGTCGAGCCACAGAGTCAGCAGGAGGGGTGGGCAGGCAGGAGGCCAGGCTCGGAGGACGTGCATCCAAACACTTCTGGTAGCGAAGCTAAGAAAAGAAAACACACAAACCGTCGATGGTTAAGTACAAACAGTTAACTCAAACACCGGCTTGTGCACAGACAAAACCACGATTAACCTCACGGACTTGTTCACAACTCACCATGCAGGCAGCCTGTACGGCTTCACTCAGACTGGCAGCGTTGGGTTCACACCAAAACATGTGGCAGGTGAACTCTCTGGGCCCCTCCGCCATGATAAAAGCAAAGGTGTGGACGTCCTTTCCCACACCCATGAAAGACAGGAAGCGCACCCTGCACTCTGAAAGCACCTCCTCATTCTGGGGTTTGAAATGCAAATGACAGTATTAAAAAAACAAACAAAACAAAAAACAATTTTCTCTGTGTATTTTATTTTTATATAATCACTATTTGTTATGCTGGAATATTAAAAAAAAAGGTCAATCACAGCTGACACCAATCCACACTGATGTTAGTTTTAGAGGCATTCAGTTTGTTGTCCGTTACCTGTTTACTAAGTATCGTGAGGGTGGCTGGTGCGACGTTCACAGAGACAGGAGTCCATTCACTTTTATCTTTGCCACTCACTGCTGCCTCTAGCGCTTCATTGATTACATCCATACCTGTTAAGAGAAACACAAACACAAGCACATGACTCAATACATACATTCGCCCTTTCCACAGAAAATCATTAACATGATCAGGACACAAAACGTATGGTTAACATTTCATAGCACAAACAGCCGCAGTGTTTACATGAACCATGAGAGATTTTAAGGTGCTTTCGTACCAGTTGGCTTTGCCACAGACTCACAACCAAGGTAATAAACATGGAAGTGCTGAAAGTGTTCATTTTTTGGAGCAGGAAACTCTGTACGGAAAGGAGGAAACATTAAAAGATTTGTTTCTAAAAGTGCTGAACATAAGAATTATGACTACGCTGAAAGTGTGTACTTTACTTTACCTTCAACAGGAATCACCACAGGGTTGCTCGGGTCAGAGCTGAGCCTGCTCAACCCTCGCTTGGTCGACTTTCTCTCCATCATTATCTAAAGTCAAATTAAGGGAAGAAAATGCGGTAAAATTTCAAGTAAGAAATCCACGGTTGACTGTGAGACATACTGCATTGAAATAATAAGGCAAAAAAAACCTTAAACCTGACCTTTGCACACATCTCATGTAAACTGGTGGCTATGTTCTTGGCAGGCGAGTCGCAGCGGAAAACGTGACACTTCAAAACTTGGGTCAGGTTGTCTCGTGCCACATATGCAAAATCCCTGCAGGCAGGTGAAATCAGATTTAAAAGGTCACAATCATCAACACTGTGAAAAATATAACACAAAAAAATAAAACGCACATGAAGCACACACAATATTTTAAGCAACAACAGCACAAAACAATAATTTTTAAAACTTTGAAGATAACAATCAATAATGTATACCTTTCCCTGTTCATGATCGAATATGCAGCATGAAAGAAAAAACACGGTTGTTAGAATACAGTGAGACAGGAAGCAGACAGAAAGTCAGGATTATTTCTGCAGTGTTTGTAGCTATCCAGCAGAGGGCAGCAGTGTACAACAAAAAAACCATACAGACAAGAGTGCATTGTGTTTCTAATGACAGACTTCTTGAGGAATGTCAAGCCTCTGAGCCAGGAATAAATCGGGACTACAGAAGGGTGTGCATTATTTTAAAGGGGAATCACCCACTAAATGTAGACTCAATGGGATAATGGCAGAAAATGGAATGAGAAAATGCTGTCTGTGCCAACACAAGACATAAAGGACATTTAACAAACACTGACTGAAATTTAAATTAAATTTCACAAAAGCTAAATATTTACCATAATGCACCTATTATAAGAAAAAAAACTGTTAATTGTGAGCAAATGTTAGCAAAGGGGATTGTGTGTGTGGTTTTAGAGCAAATGTAAGAAGTTAGACAAATGTAGTTCTGCCATCTTAATTGTTAACCTGCGGATACTGACCTGCCGTTGTCTCTGCCAACACCCCAAACACGGATGCTGCCAATTGGCTGAGCATGAAGAAGAGTCTGGCCCAGTGGGTCAATCAAGTTCATTGTGTCATTCTCCAGGACCATCAGCATGTCTTTTCCCTTTTGCAACACACACACACACACACACACACACACACACACACACTCTCTCTTAGTATGAGCAGCCTGGCACAAAAACATTTCATCTCTCACAGCAATTTCTGGTCTTTTACATTAAGCTATCTGTGCATGTTTTAGTAAACAAATTAACTTTTACATTTTGAAAAATTTCACTTCAATTCCAATATGACTTTAGCAACAGAAACGTATAAACAGTTTAATAATGCCTGAAATTTCCTGATTTCTAAAGTAAACTGATCAATTGCTTCCGTCCAAAACTGTTTAATGGTGGTAGGTAAAAACCCACAAACGAAAATACTTGACATCAGGGGGTTGCTGAAACGTGTCATTAAAACCTCTGACAAGTAAACAGCATTTTCAAATAAATCTGTATTAAAGTGGACTTCACAGTAGTTTACTGTCTGCAGGATTCCTCACCTCTCCCCAGATACCAGCAGTGTCATGAAGGTTGTGTTTGTGATAAGACAGCTGCCTGATGCAGTTGTTGACAGCAACGCTGCTCTTGCCTGGTGCCATGTCCTCCTCTGACATCTCCACCCAGCCCAGGGAACGCACTGCGAAACACTGACATGACAAATATGCAGCACATTAAGCACAAAACAGGAATGCACAGGGCAGGTGAAGAATGACGTTAGGAAAGGGTTTATATTTGAGTTAATGCTGCTCATTTCCCTCCTTTTATGCACATTTAGCTGTGTTGGGTTCATCTATAACTCAAAAAATGGATTGAGAATGCAAATACAACACGCATTTGTTTTATATTGTATCTCAAATTAATACAGAAGCAGTAAAGTGTTTGACACCATTTGTATGTACCCTGAGCAGCTGAGCAACAGCTCCTACTCTCTGCTCTAATTTTTTACATAAAAAACATTTTGAACATTTTTGGATACTTGGGGGAATGTGACCTCCCCCAATACCATACAAAACAAAATTTCAAGTGTTTTTAATATGTTATTAATATTTTTTAATATGCCTTTTGGAAATAAAAAAAAAATCACTATATGCAATTATTCCATCCTAATATTTCAGCACAGGTTTCAGCCAAGTCTGTTGCCAGTGTTTTGGCTTTTTACTCTAATATATCTCATTGTGGAGAAATGGGACATGAAACACTTATTCACCTTAGTTTCTAAATCCGTGCAGAGCGGAGCAACCTTCTCTTCTTCCTCAGACTGGGAGCAATTGTAGCTGCAATGACAGAGAAAAGATCAAGATAAGCAACATTTGGAGGGAAAAAAAAACAAGTAGCAATGTGCTAAATAGAACCTAGTAGCTCATCAGTTAGTTTCAATAGCACGCACTTCAGGTTGATGGATGCATAGCGTAGAGTTGCTCCTTCAAACTCCTTCAGACTTTGATCAGATGCAACCTCTCCCTCCTCCTGCAGATACAAATAAGAAGAAAAACAGTTAACAATGGGTAGTGAAGAAGATGTTAACTTACTAACAAACAACATCTACTTTTTCTAATGCAATTTTGAGCCTTGAGAGGGAGAAAGACATTTCAAGTCAAGTCCATTCAGTGAACAATTTATAGCCGAGTGATTATGTTAAAAATCAATTCAAAAAGATTTACTGAGACTAAAATATGAGAATGAAAATGTTGATTTACCCTCCACAGTTCCCCTTCACCAGCTCCTTCATCTGTGCTGGAAAGTTGAGCCCAGGATTCCTGGAAAAATAAACAGAAGAAATTAGTGTCTACAAACATACATGCCATTGCTACTATTCAAGCAAAATGCACATGATACTTCACCTCAGGTTCCTCACAGGGTGTAGTCTCCAGGGACATAGTCGAGGACATCATCGAGTCACCGACTTTACCCAGGGGTGAGGGAGGCTCCCACTGGGTGGTGCCTGTGGGGATATGCCAGTAATATGTGCCAGATGTATCTCGGACCCTCATCCATCCTGAAGGCAGGTCTGTGTCTGTCTCAAAAGCACTGGAATCCCAAAAGGACTCTGAAAGCAGAGGACAAAGGAAAATATTTAACGTCTAAATTTAGAATCAGCTTTATTGGCCAAGTTTCCGTATACAAACAAGGAATTTGATCTGATCTGGTCAGTCTTTGCTCTCAAGTACACAACAAACACCTAACATATTAGAGTAAATACAATAATACAGAAAAAATAAAATAAGACAACGTCTGTCCGAAAAGCAAAAACAAAGAATAAGAAACCCTCTTACCATACAGAAAAAGTCCAGAACAAACAAGGATTCTGCAAACTCTTAAGATGCTGACAGCAGTGAACTACACTATATGGACAAAACCTTGTTGAAAGCCTCTCCAGATGAGTGGAAGCTCTTATGTCTGCAAAGCTTTCTATGCAATGTCAATAAAGTCCCTGTAAGTGTACTGGCTGGGCGTCCCAATACTTTTGTTTATACTGTGTAGCTGATTCTTAAAAATTGTAATGTCTCCTGTTTGATCTATTTACCTTTTCCATTTACCAGCTTACTTATGAAAAAGACAAATGCTTTTAAATGAGGAAAGACAGTACTAGTATGTTACTGGTTGGTATTTGGAGCATGGAAATGATCTCCATTGCAAAGATTTTAGTGTTTCACCTCGCTGTGTCATACAGATCAGTACAATCACAATACAGAACAGACCTTTGGACAACAAGTCCAAAAAATTTGAAAGTATTTTCTGTAAGAGATATAAGTGCACATTATGCACATTTGTTACCGATTATACTCCTGCAAAGGTATATTTGATATTTGAAAGGTTGTCATGATACCAGAATATTAAACTTTGATACAATACTAGTGTTAACACATCTGAAAGAAGAAGGGGGGGGGATACTGTCAAATGTGAATACTGAATATGTGGTATCAAAAAAACACTTAAGAATCAATAATTTTGGCAACCTTATTTTGTGCAACATTTTTCTTTGTTGAATGCACATTGTTGTCTGTGCAAGCTGTAACAACCAGTTACTGTTGTTCACGATACAATAAATGTATGGTCTAAACCTCAACTCCATGTACTTCTAGTTACCTCTGTTGTCATTTGGAGAGCTGTCGGCTGTGTTGTCCTGAGACAGTGCAGGCCAGCTGGACTCCTCATCATTTGGTGTCCCGTTCATGTTGGAGAACAGGAGGCAGGCATTTCTACCCACAACAGTGCCCTCTCTCTGAAACTCCCCATTACCCTGTTCCTTTGCCACTCCTCTGGTATCATCTGATCTCTCTTCATCTTCCTTTGATTTGTTTTCCTTCTCTCTGCCATCCTCCTCTCTCTCTTTATCTTTCTCTTCTGTTGACTCCAGAATGTCGATGAGTAGTGGCTCATTAAGGATGTTCTTGGACTCCTCCTCACTGAGACCAGGGGTCATTGCTATTTTAGGAGACCTGGTCTGCTCCCCCTTTCCCTGTTGTTCTTCCTGAGTGGTGGTCTGATGAGGGAAGTCTTCCTTGTTCCCATTTTGGCTGATATTGCAGTTGTGGTCTTGGTCCTGCTGGTTCTCGGCTACTTTCCGCAGCTGGTTCTGGCCTTCTTTGACCCACTTGGCATTGCTCCCAGTTGACTCTTGGTCGCACCAGTGGGTACTGTCGTTCAGCTTGTTCTTTAGTTCTTCATCTTGTTTTTGTTTGTTCACAATATATGACATATCTTCATCATCATGGCCACCCATGGTAACTTTCCATGTAACTGCTCTAACGGAGAAAGGGGTTGAAATTTATTAGCACTGCCGTTAGCATGTTAGCTAGCTAGCTAGCTAGTAAGAAATTAATAATAGCAAGATTCAAGAGTTTCTTATCAGAGTTCGAAGAAATGTACTGCAGCCGCTGACTAAGAATAACAGACAGAAGCGTTAACTAAGTTATGTCATTATTCTTAAAATGTTAATGCTAAACTGACCGTAAAGCTACTAGCAACATTTAGATCTGGGGACTGAAGTCTGTTTCGTGATCGTTTATTCCGGGTTGGCTATTATTACGGTTACCCTGACTGCTGGGATTTATCGGCCGAATACGAAACGTACTTCAGCAGCTTCACCTTCCATTTCCCAATGAGACCTTTCTCTATTTTGATATCGAGCTCAATAAAGGACTCGTCAAGAGTTCAGTGCGTTATTTTAGCTTCAAGCGCTTAGCTGTTAACTAAAATTTAGTCCTAAATGCAGACTGGCTACTAATGTACAACGATGTTTATGAGGCTCCGTCGCCACAGCTGGAAATAACGGGATCCATCCGCCATCAACACCGTCGTCATTTTGGCTAGGCTAATGTTAGCTCCTCGGCTACCTAGCTAGCGTTTCCATACAGGAAAACCAAAGCAAAGGCATTGGCAGAGATTTATCAAGCTGATGTGAACAGTTTTACTTACCAGCTTCACCAAACTCCGTGTTGTCGAAATATTCTGAACTATGCGAGCTAAGCAGGCTACATATTTTCACGGATCGTGAGGACTCGCTTCGTTTCTAGGTGGTGTTTTCTGTCAGTGGGCTCGACTACTGATGGAGGGCGAACCTGCGTCACGGATTAACGTCACGACCAGGGCGCACTGCTGCCACTCAGGAGAAGAACAAGGGAGGAAGTTGTGATAGAAAGAAAGACTTCTACTACTGTTTTGGACATATTGATCCGGTGCTGGTTTTTTTATTAGCTTCTCCGGAACAATGTCATGTAGAAATCATAATGCACAGCGTCTGTGCCAACAACATCTCACAGAAATAACTTCTGGGAAACTGCTGCGGGGCATCCTTTAAAACAGGCTACTCAGGTGCACAGCAGACTAAATGAATTTAGAACCTTTAATTAAGGATTTACTCTGACATTTGTAACTGCTTACTTGAGGTTTATTACCTTCAATTAATGCCAAACTGACATTTATAAATTTATAATAAATAAATAAAAATAAGTATTTAATTTTTAATGTTAAAAATGTTAAAATTAATGGCCCACCAGCTTGGGATTTTTACAATCTGCCTGCCTTAAAGTAATTCACCCATTGTAAAATTTATACAATTACGTAAATGAACCAAGGTATCAAAGTTTGTCTGGAATTAATTTCTTTAACACTGATTTAGAAAAGTGTCTTAAACTTGCTTATAAATACAAGGCAAACAGAAGATTAAAAACACATTTTGTATGGAATATTGAACTAACAAAACTAGATAATCTATGGCTACTATTTTTAACTTCAGTGTTGTAACAGACAAGAAAAAGGTGCTTTACCATTTCAGTATTTGAATTGAAAATCCTTTTGATTAGAAGGATAATTTTCACTCACTTTTAAAATAAGCCCTTTATATTTGAGGCAATGATGGACAAGTAAGACATCCGAAATAAACTGCTGAAATAAACTGTTGAATATTTTCAGATATTTGTATTTTTTCATCCAATCACTTGCATACTTGCATATATCTCTGCCATAGAACATTTATGCATTTTCAATTGCTTTCTTCCTGAAGATATTCTCCCCTACACAAAGATTAAAAAAGCAATAGCTCACACTGGGCTAAATATCTGCAGTTAAATTACACTGGCCTAACACTGATGTTTCTTTATAGTGTCAATGTTTCACATCTTATAGAAATATGGAACTTTCTTCCACATGACCAGACAATGTTCAATTCCCACTATGAACTCACACATTCAAGTGGCCCATATTTGTCCTTTTTAATATACTTATATATAAATACATACATTTGTATAAGTCATTCTTGATTTTGGCTTCAACCTGTGATTCAGCACAAACAAGCAAGCCGGTGGAGGCACAGAAACAATGCAGGGAGAGGAAACAACCCATGAGACTGATTTCAAGTTAGAAGTCATCTAGAGGATCAACTTCATAAAATAAGCGAGAACCCAATAGGACAAACTGTATGATGTTAATAGAACCCCTTAATGACTCAGTCACCTTCTGTTGGCAGCAGCTTTGATGTAGACTGTCCTGTTGCTCAACAAGAAAACATAACTGAACCAATCATATCGATGAATACATTGTAGCCTGGGTTGCAGTATTCATTCCTCAAACTACAAGGGATTACATTACTTGTCAGTATCCAACCTGTTAATGACACTCGATTTAAGCACAAATACTCTCAGGAATCTTGAACCAGAGACTGACCTTTTGTTGAATTCTACAGTTAACAGAATTCAAATCATAATAAAAACTCTTATGTTAAGATTCTGAAGGGAAAACAATGAAAATAAATTAGATTGCAGCAATACATTTGAGTAATCCAGTTAATTACATTACATTATTAGGATTAAAAAGACGAAATCCACCATCTTGAACTACATTGTGAATGTAATCCTTGGCAAAACCCCTAAGATCAACACAAACATGTTTGCTGCAAAAAAAAGCCAGTTTTACCTCACTGTCAGCAGGTTGTACAGGATATAAACCAGGGACCAACGCTTAAGACAGGTCAAGCTTTACACATCACTACAGAGCGAAGCTGAATGGTACAACACTGGCACGTATTTTCACTGCCACCATTCATTCACATACATTTTTCTTAATCTTCTTTAAATGCTTGTTTCAGACATCCATCATGCTTGCTCAGTTTTACACAGCTTGTTGCTGACACAACAAACTTTTTCCCTCTAAAGAGGGGTTTCAGTGTTAATTGTTTTTAATAACAAACCCCCATTATTTTTCTTACGCTGTGACTTTTTTGATAGTGAGTTCACTCCAGATACAAAATAAGCCCTGAAGTCCACTGAAGCAATGCAACAGACTGACATGCCGACATCCACAGGTTATTCAGTCTGAAAGATTGAAGAAGATTGTACTCAGTCCACGTGATTACAGGTTGCGGAGACAGTATCAGCGGATCAGTGACAAAGAAGAAGACACAAATAAAAACTCAATATGACCTTGAAAAATGACGGGAAAAAAAAACAATATAAAAGACGTGACTGCTGCTGAATCTGTCTCAGAAGCAATGAATGCGATGAATGCAGCGGCAGAATAAGAGTTTAAGGCAATACTGGTAAGCACCACACCATCATCTGGGGTAAGGATATCCGGTTCAGGTCAGGAGGGGTCTGGGAGGATTTTCACTTGTCCTGCATTTTTTCCAGAATTGGCACAATCATGTCAAATTTAGGCCTCTTTGCTGGGTCTTCATTCATGCATATCTTCATGAGCTTGCAAATGTGGGGCGATATGCCAGGGGGGATAGTGGGCCTCAAACCCTCCAAGGCAACCTGAGAAACAGGACAGACAGAAGCTTGGTACTGTAGTAATGATACTCCTGAATGCATTAAATGTATGTTATGCAGGATTCTCCTTAAAAAAATAGTGTATGGACTCACAGAAAAATAATCCATCAATCATCTATTATGGCTTACAAGAAGTGTGTGGTGGTTTATGAATCTGCAGATCGCTTGCTGTGAGTTAGCAAACAGCAACCATAAGTCCTACATACTATGCCTTTAAAGCTATGAGTAACAGCTGATTTTGCATTCAAGTGTTTGCTACAGTTATAATCAGTTATAATCTAATGAGCCAAAGATAGCTCTGTTAACCTTCATGCCAATTTCCATGTTGGACAGGTCAGCAAATGGCACTTCTCTGGTCACCAGCTCCCACAGCAGGATTGCAAAGCTCCACATGTCTGCTGACCGACGGTTGATCTCTTCTGGCTTCTTCTGCAGGGCTGAAAATCACAAAGAGCAACAAGTGTGAGCAAACACATTAAACTACACAACAGGTTCTATTTCCCTCCACCTCCTGCAAAAATACTCTGGCATAGCTGAGCACAAGTTTGCACCTTAAGTGTGCAAAGACGGAGTGTCTATTAGACACTATCTGAAATGCACAACTGCTACATTAATGTTGCTTGCCACTCGAATATACTGTATTTAACTGCACTGGATACACACTTGTTGTAGGCTCTCTATGGAAACTGAATGTCGTAGGTGGAAATAAAGTAGAAGACTTTACTTTGATATGATGTAGTTCATTTCGAGATGACAGAAAAAAGTGGACAACAGAAATGGAGAATTTGAGCCAGTCGTGAAAGAGGATAAACGGTGACAGACTGGTTCATCCCCCACCTCTTACTTAGCTCCTAAAATTTAATTCCAACTCCTAAAATTTAATTCCACCTTTTCAGGCTTTCCCAGACATTCATCTATTTGTGGTGGCCCGACACAATATCAGCTTTGCCTGCCCTATGTTCACTTTCTATTTATGAAGCCGTGCACTTCTCTCACTCTGTGTAGATTGCTCTCTCTCTCTCACACACACACACACACACACAATGTGTTTCCCACACATAGATTTTACTTGGATGAGCAACTCAGGTGCAATAACAGCCTACTTATTTTATTTTTTTATCCATCTGAGAGAAGAACAGCATTAAACTCAGGACATTGGTTTTATGTGAAAGACAAAGAGTTTATCCATCTTACTTTACCTGTGTAACACTCATTGTTCTTGCTATCTGTTATATTGCAACATTGTCACAAAGACGTCCATGCTAAGGCCTATTGTAATTCACCTTAACCAAATTTGTACATGTGCCTTATCAAAAAGCAGGCGTTGCTCTCTGTGTTACTACCCACGATCACTACCCACAATACTTTACTGTATAGTTGTTTCTATGGTAACTGGCTGAAACAAATCTGTATCTCATGCAGTCACCAGCATTATGCTTCATACACAGCTCAAAACCTTTTCTGTGGGTCGGTTGCTGTTGCTGTTTGCATCTCTATTGCACAACCTCCATGGCTATTTTTATAACATTTTATAATCAGCTTATGTTTACAACTTGCTCCAGTTTTACTGTAACTCAAAGGAAAATAATCGGCAGATTGCATTTAGTTCTGAGACAGTCTACAGTTTCCTGCATCCATCATTCGCACTCAAGCTTCAGTGGCTCCAGCTGTCACTTTGGATCTGTGCTGTATGAGTGATGCCTACCCTCGGGGGCTACCCATGCAGGCGAGTACATCCTGCCAGGGCACTGGAAGGAGAACTTGACGTCTGCCATGCTGATCCTGGCTGTCATATCTTCATCTATCTGTGGAAACAAGAAACACTGGCTGAGATGTCACTTCAAAGAGTAACAGACATCACTTCCTGCTGCAGTGGATTTAGGCAACACAATTTCCTCTGATGGGTCAGTCATATATGACCAATGGATACAGTTATAACCCTGAAAGCTATGCTGAAGCCGCTTACCATAACACTCTTGCTGTTGAGATAGTGGCGAGGGATCATAGGTTCAAGTGTGTGTAAGAAGGCCATTCCACAAGCAATGTCCAGGGCAAACTTCACTGCCTGCGTCTGGTCCACCACAAAGTCTGACAGCAGGATGTATGACAAATCAGAATAGGTTTCAACCAACCTTACTTTCACCACATAACAGGATGATGGATGACATTGCTACTGCTGTGCAAAAAATGATGGCAACATAATGACAAATACAGAAGTGCGATAAATCACAAATCCCTGCAAACCACCAAAAGGGGTGGCAAGTACAGATTTTGTGACCAAAGTAAAAGTACTCACTGGTGCCTTCATGCAGCACGTTGTACAGGGAGCCATAAGGCATCCAGTGTGTGATGATGATGGGGTGAGGGGCAGGAGGAGACTGACATGCTCCCAACATGGGTAGGACATTCGGGTGTGAAAATATCCTGGGATGGAGCCCAAGTGAAGGAGGGAGGGACAGGGGGAAGAGAGAGAGAGAGAGACAAACAGACAGACAAAAAGAGGCAAACCCACAGAGGATTTGACATAAACAGACGGCTCATATGAGATGAACACCCACAAAAAGAAATAATACACAACGCTGGGTTCAACACAAGGTAAACACACAAATGACTGAAAAAAATAAATAAATAACAACAGCACACAACATAGAGGATGTGGGACAGTAAGGATTAAATAATAACCTGAGTTTGGGATACTCCTCATTGAAGTCTCGGCTCTTTCTTGTAGTCCAGTCACGAACTTTTAGCATCTTAACAACAATTTCATTTCCTTGCCAGCGTCCTTGCCACAGCTACCAATGTCAAATGCATATAGAAAAAGTGAAATGAATTATCTTCAACATAAACAGCTGTAAAATCACATAAAACAGTGAAAACAACAATCTAAAGTACCTCTCCAGACTGGTTCTCATTTATTTTAGCCAGGAGTGAGAGTTGTTTGTAGTCAATGCCTGCATGTTTGTTCAAAGTGCCATTGCCTAAAAACAGATTGAGACAAACTTAAGAGACAAGTTTAAGTTCAGAAAAAAAAAGCCACATTATTCATGTGAAACTCAGTCCAACGCAGATGGAAAAGCAATGGAAAATGTAAAACACCACAATAAGCTCGGCTGGGAGGCCAACATGGAACATTTTTCCCTTTCATGCAGCACTTTGACCAAACCAACTGGTGGAAAATGGTCAGCCAATAAACTGGTTACGTGTCAGTGTTGGACTCACGGGGTCGAGTTCTGGTGGTGCCTTTCCAGAATGTGTCTTTGAAGGGAATTTTACTCAAGTTCTGTCCCATTTTCTCAGCTTTGTCTGTGTGGTAGATGGACAGAGAGAAAGCAATGAGACTATTTAACACAATGAATAAAGGCATTTAAATGAGATGAACTCAGAAATTACTCAAGTGTTATAAATGAGTCAGGATACCTCTGAGCAGTTCACGCAGGTGAGGTTTGGCTTTGTCCAGGGGAGTTTCCCCATATTTGTTACAGATGCTCACCTGAGCTCCATTAGTCACAAGGTCCTGAGAAAAAATTTAGCATGATGAGAAATACACTTAAAACAGATAACCCTCGACTTTAACACCACCAGGGGGTGCACTAACCTCAGCCACTTGGTCCTGGCCCCAGAAGCAGGCATAATGCAGTGGAGTGTTCCCATGTTCATTGGCTGCATTAGTGTCTGCTTTGCACTGAATGAGCTAAAAGAAAAACCAAAACAAAGGATTATATGCAAAACAAGGCTGGTTGGATCTTGTTTGAGCTGTATGCAGAGATGAGTGTTGATGCTGCCAACAAAACTCACAGAGGTTCATCTTGCCTGTGGACACATACCAGAAGTACTGAGACATGCCTAACATTAAACTCGACAGCAGCCAGGCTGCAAGTCTAAATCAGACACTCTCAAGCACAAGCCCCATATTATGGCATAAGCTTAGACCACAAATATAAAATATGTATAGCATAGTGTTTTTTAGAGACTAAAATACAATAATGTGACATATCACATTGTGTTTTGCTATTTTAACAACAAAACCTGCTGTTTTTTCAAACCTTACACAATAAAAAAGTCCACACACCCTGCACTGCATGTTGCATCTCCAAAAGTAAACCAGTGAATTCCAAAGCCTTTAAAATGAATATACAATAGACCCATGTGATGTATCTTAAAAAGGCAAGGTTTATTTTCCATGTTTAAATACTGCATAGGCACTGTGCAGACACACGCTGTGCGTGAATTTAATCCCTGTGTTGTTGGTTGCATTGCAGCTACTGACTGTAAACAAAATGTGTCTTTAAATGCTAAATTATTTGAACTTATTTTGGAGAATAAAATTGGCTACAAAAAGTCCACCAGCCACAGACCACTTTAAAGTTGTTAAAGGTGGAACTGCAAGAACAGACACGACCTTTGTCTTGATGACATCATTTCAGATTTCATAATATCCTGTGTTTATGAAGCAAACTTGAGGAGACACATCATCATTTTACCCAGTGAGATTTGTGTGCGCGAAGGCAAGATAGGTATCAGTTTCACAGCTCTGGTATCTGTTTTTCACTTGATTTCTATAAAGAATGTGTTTAACTTTTGTATGAATATAAGATTTATTTTGAGGGACAGAACCAGAGAAACAGAGAGAGAGAGAGAGAGACAGTCAGTCATGTTTTAGTGACAAGGAGGTATCTCACATTCTGATAATCATCAGAAAAAGCTTTCTCCAGCGTCACTGTGCACAGTCCCAGAGTTTCCATGATCCTACCTTTCCCACAATGTCACGATGTCCATGGCTGGCAGCCAGGTGCAGAGGCGTGTCGTCTCCACGGTTCATGACATTAATGCGAGCCCCTCTCATGATGAGCATGTCCACCACGCTGGAGCGGCCTTCCCTGCACGCCCAGTGGAGCGGGCTGAAGCCGTGGTCATCTCTACAGCGAGACAGGTGCATTCATAGTCAGCACACGTTTCACAGAAACCTTCAGCACAACAAGGACTTTGAGTAAGTGCAGGACTCGAGGGAGAAAAAAGAATACCAGCAACTTCAGCCCCTTGGCTATCTGCATTTAAGTTTTTCCCTCCAAACAACTCTGTGGTACTTGGCACAAGGCCAAGAGTTACAAACTGAGACTGTTTTTTGGAGAGTATGTGGTTTGTTGTCTTTTCAAATACAGACAACAAATGTGCATTCCAGAAAAAAGTGGGTGGTCAACAAAAAAAAAAAAAACCTAAGTCAATTCTATGACTGTTTTGTTGTAGCATGATGTGTAATGCAATGTATATGATTGTGTATATGTATGTATGTATATATATATATATTTATATTATTATTATATTTATATATTATTTATATTTTGCCATTTCACCAGTTACAGTTAAAACAAGATAAGACTATTGATCCCCAAGGGGAAAATTAGCAAAGTGCTGTAGGGAATATACAGCATTACTCTGAGAAGTGTCTCTAACATCATCATCTATAAGGGTAGATTAAATATTAGCAACATCTAACGGGAACTTACGCAATGAAAGTCAACAGCACTGCAAACTGCAGCCATCGAAATTGTGGTAACATTTACTCAACACCTCCTTATGGCAGTTTCAACACAAACTGAATGTGCAAGGTCTAATTTACTGCAGGAATGTTGAATTAGTGTACAGTTGTTTTAGCTACAGCATTACATTGTGCTAGGTTATTCAGCATAATCAGAATGTTTTTCATTTATTGTTCTGTGTCCTTCCCTTGAAAAAAAAAAAAGGAAGTTAATGCAACTCAGCCTTAGACAATAGCTATTACGCCTCCGGCACTCATCATTCCTCTTTGTCTCTGTGACACTGGCAGTGACACGTGTAGGACAATGCCCTCGATTACATGGCAGACTGACTGATGTTGTACCTCCTCGGGGAAAATGAGACAAAGACTGAGAGATTAAGACAGTAAGAGCAGAATGACAGAGAGTCAATCAGGAAGAGGAAAAAAAACTGTAGGCTGAGCATTCGCTGCAGTCCTTATAAGGCCCACGGAGACTTCCTTCAGCAGTGCTGCACACAAATACAGTCCAGCTGCTGTGTGCGATTGTGTCATCCTTCATGACCCGCTGAGGTCACCTCTTCCTCTCATACGGAGCTTCCTCTCACTCTGGTCTCTCTGTTCCCTCATCCTCCACTAAAACAGCTAGAATATATTGATGATACATTCCACTTTCCTTCTCCATGTGGGCTTGCACTCTTTGCGAATGAGACACAGCAAAATCATCCAGATAATAAAGTTAAGCACTTGCTTTATGAGTAGGCAGACAGCATAATAATGTGATCCTAGAACTGAGGGAGTATTGTGAATCTGCTGGAATCTGAACTCTGTGGCTGCGAAGCCATCAATTCACTGGCTTGTATTCACACATCCTGCAGATCTCGGTTAAAAACAGCACCAAGAGTCCCACAGAGACCCCCAGTCCCACAACACACAGCTATCTGTGCATCTGGTTGACCCGCTGCAGTCACACCAGATCGCTCTGCGCGCAATTTCCTCTAAGACCAAGAGGCCAAATCCTACAAGCTAATTTGCCTCGGTTTATGTGAGAAAAAACTCCCCACAGATGCACCTCTATGAGTTTATTAGTTTCCTGCGTTAAGCTCAAGTCTTTTCGGGGCGGGGGGAGGATGTGAGGTTAATGGCTGTATCCTTCAAGAGCAGTCACCATCCTGCTTATCTGTATGATCTTAGGATCACTAATTCCAAATAACTAGTTATAATATAGTTGATTACCATTCATGATCAGAGATTTTAAGGACCAACTCTAGTGAGCAAATACCAATAAGGAATTTCCCCTCGGGGATAAATAAAGGAATTCTGATTCTGACACATTAATCAATGATCAACATAATCATCAGATGCAGCACTACATTCAAAGCTGCTCTAAAAATAGTGCAGTGTTATTTATTTTTTTTTTTTATATATCATTCAACTCTTCAAATGTACTACTTATATACACATCATGTGAGCTCAGGCCTCAAGTTTCTGAGTGCATTTCTACTCGGGGCACCTCTTTATAGGACAGATTTTCCCTTTAAGCTAGCTTCATGCCCACAACCCAAAGGCACTGGAGTGCCAGGGTTTTCTCTTGCTCGCCCCCTCCACACAGGCTGCGGTAATTTATTTCGGGCACTTCCACCTGCCAACAGCGCTCAGTTTGGCAGACGGAAAAGCCAGAGGAAGAGCCCCTGTCTGCACTCTGTATGTCTCTGCCTCGACATCCCCACCAGGTCACATAACAAGGCTGAGACGAGGGAACAAATTCACAGAAACATCTAACAAATAAAGAAGAACATCCACAGAAGCAGAATAAAAACGTTTCCAAGACTTTATATGTGTGCAGTAGGACTGTCACTTCTGCAGACATGTTTTTACATCGGAGAAACAAACACTCGCAGGATTTGTTTCTTTCTTTTCTATAAAATACATGTTGAACATAGACTACATGAAAGGGGCAGAATTTACGGCACTAAGGGCTTAGCTGAGTCCAGACCTCTGAATCTGTCCACTCCACTGGGTTGACTGTTGGAAACATAGTGTGACGAGTTGACAATTCATTCAGATATCAGGCAAAAAAGGGCTAGAAATAACCACCCAACCGATGTGATTTCGCATAATTTGCATTCCTCAATTTGTTTTTAATTCTTTATCACATCTCCAATGTCCCATTCATAATATCGTCAAGGCAATGTCAAGCCTGGTAATCTCAGGCTCGCTAACACCACGCCTTCTGAAAACATTACTACCTGCTTTAGCAAGCCTCTACACCACTGTCTGCCTGCAATAGTAACCACCCCACCACAGAGGTTATATATAAAATCAGGAGTCACACGGTGAAAAACATGGGGTTTCAACCTTAACATGGTAAACTCTGTAAAAATAAATACTGCTTCTCGCAATCATGAGTGAAAGGGAAAGCTAAAACATGTCATTCACACATGCACAAAGGGCTTCTTTTGGAAGCGCATTTTGATGAAGCTTAATACAGTAAGCCATCAAAGCCACAGTTACACACTTACAGGCCAAAGAAAACTCAAGAGCATTGAACTTAGCCTACTGTTAGAGACCAAACAAGACACAGATGGGTCAATGAGGAACAAAGCTGAGCACTGGACCTCATAATCCCTGAACTGATAATCAGTACTATTTTCATATACAAGCATTTTCTTCATCAACAAGTATGGAAACTGTTTTCACAAGTAATCATTTGATCTATGAGATCTATAAACATTTAGAATAGCGAAAAACACGCATCACAATTTCCTGGAACAGTCTAAAGGCCAAAGATACTTCGGTTTATTATAATGTAGGAAGAGGACAAACAGCAAGTGTGCATGTTTGAGAGGCTGGAACATAAACTACAATCGATTGTTAGTTAGCTGAAGACACATTTTCTGCCAGATACCTTATTTAGAGCTCAAACAATAAGTCAGTTCACTAGTTAGTCGAAAATTACAGACTAGCAAACATAAGCGACCAATAATCATTAACAGTTTCACTCCTTTTGGGAAGTCTGAGGACATCACCCAGGAAAGTCAGTTACATATTTTTACTCTTATCCAATATTTTACAGACAAAACGGAATGCCTTATACTAATCCATTCACATTTACCTTCACTTTAAAAAAACAAATAGATCTAAAATCATACAAAGCCACAGATTACCTTCTGTGATCATTGTCCACTCAGAACTATAGCTTGTAATAACATTAGGCACCAGCTAGCAAAATGCCAGGGTGTAACACATATTCAAAGACCAGAGATTATAACTATACTGTAAACATTTAGAAGACTTTCTTTTAAACTTTGCAATTAACTCTTGTAAGCTTGGAGGAAATGCTGAAGGGAAATGAGCAGAGTTTTTTAATACCACTGGGAGACGAATACAGGAAACACTTAAGCGTGTGTGTGTGTGGGGGGGGGCACTTTGCTATAACCTACTCTGCATTTCTGTTTTGAAAAACTCACTATTTGGGAGCACACACACACACACATACATACACACACACAAAGATCCTCTGTCTCGTCATACATAACTCTTCCACTCCTGCTCCACTACAATAATCTCCTCCCCCTCTCTCTTGGTATTTGGTAGGTGGTAGATGGTTCCCTTGAGGCCTGTGTGTTATTCCTTGTAAGGAGATTCGGCATTCCACTACTACTACTCTTAGTCTGGGTGTTACAATAGTGTAAACACTGTAGATCATACAGGAGAAAACGTACTCTGATAGGCTGAGATATAGCAGGCTTACTGAAATATAATAAAGCCCTACAGGCAAATGGAAAAGAAAGGATAAGTGTTTTTTACCCACTGGGGGAGATATATCATCTAGAAAAGGGAACTTGACATGTAATCAGCTAATGGACCAGTCACATGTAGGGCTGCACAGGGTCCACATAAAGCTCAATGCAATAAAGTCTTACAGCAATAGGAAAAATAAAACAAACAATCACATTATTGCCAGGTTAGAAACTAGTTCACTTATGGATGTGATCACAGTAACACTAAGACATTACACATTAAACAACTACTGGTTTCTTTGAAACTTTTAAAACTTGACAATAAAGTCCTTTGCAAATGAATTACTGACAGCATATAACGCAATCCAACTAGTTGTTCATCCTATTACCATAAATGTACTGAAACATGTGAAAAAAAGACAAAAAATAGAGCAGCCTCAATCATCGTAACTCATTCTTTCTTTGCTTAGTATGAAAACATACACTAATAGTCTTAGTCCATAACAGCGGAGTCCAAAAGAGAAGCTTTCTGGGTGGCCATCACGACTTGACCAGAAACCTCTGGCAGCCAAATTTCTCTTTACAGAGTTAGCTGAGGATACAGAAGCAGCTTGGGACTGACTGATAATCTGTAACTCACAGACAGATATCTTTTAAAATAAACTAATCCTACAGAAGCCTGAATTCTCAGCACATACAGTCACTCTTTTTATCTAAGTAAGGCCAAATTTAACTGCAGTAACTACTGAAAGAGTGACCAATTCTGCTATCACAGCAGGCTTCCTGTGCAGCATCATGCTTTTGAATTATTCTGCTGGCATCCTGGACATAAACACGTGCCCTCAAGGAAATGGGTTCAGCAGCAGGCCACGATCTCACTAGGGACTGAAAAGGCGGGCTTTTAGCCTGCACCAGGAACTGGGCTTAAAGAATGCAGCATTTAAAGCAAAACACTGTAACTGATATTTCCCTGAGATTCCAAAGTTATCTCAAATTCATGTTGTGGCAAGTCCCATGCAGTTTAAGAATCATTAGCTGAAAAATGTAGATGCAGGGGAGACTCTGATGTAATCCCAAAATATCAGGGCTAAGAGGGTTAAACATTAACGTTTTTCACTTTCATGTGGCCGGTCGTTCAAATGAGTGTGAAAACTGCACTTTTTAGCAATTATTCAATAATAAGGAAGCGAGATGGCTCAGTCCTTAGCCATTTCCATCATCAACCCAGGAAAAAAACAATGTGTTTAATTCTTTTCTCATTGGTAGATTTACTAAATTGACATGACATTTTACTAGCCTTGGAAAATTGAACAATCCCCATAGGTGAACCCTGGGTGTGCTATTTTAATATTGCATTCAGTTCCAAAGAGTTCATTTTAATTCCATTTCATTAGTGACTGATAGAACTGATTTGTGAATTCTGGATACACAAATAAATAAACTTCGGCTCACCCTTGGTTGAGGTCATTTTCAGTATTATCCAACCATAAGCGAACTGCCACGGCATTGCCTTCCCGGCACTGCGTAAAGATATCATCCATTTTGCCTGCTGTATTCTTCTTCTCTTAAGGTGTGATTAGATGCAGAATTAAACTGGGACCGATGGGAGAGGTAACCCGAGGGGTTCAGCAGGCAGGGCCCCTTCCAGCATCAGTTCCTCCTTTGGGACAATGAGGGAAACGATAAGAGAGGCTCAGCGTCACTCACACAAAACCTAAAAGATGAGACAGAAAGGGGGAGGTTTCTCTGTTAACACATCCATCCAGTCTTTGTTCCAGGCAGGTATATGTTCTCTCTTAAGATTCTGGAGTACAAATCTAAAAAGAAGAAAGCCAAGCAACCAAGACATCTAGTGTTGAGTAATCTTGTCCACCTCAGTAATACTGGGTGGGTATGGAGTTTACAGCATTCTGACTCACAAAACTTAGCTGTGAATAATACCCTGGAAACCAGTGCAGATAAACGTTCTTAGCCCGTGTCATGATAAACTCCATTCTTCCTCAATATTTTTACAACAATGAAATGCACATTCAATTACTTAGTTAATTAACTGACAGAAAACTGATCTGCACATACCAATTAACCGTTATTTATCAAGTAAAAATGTTGTACGTTAATTGGTTGCATCTTCTTAGCTCTGATGACACTACACTGAAACTCTTTGCATTTTGGGCCACTAAACTGACAAAACAAACAATTTGAAGACTTCACCTCAAACTTTAGATTCTGACATGTTACAGACCAAATGATTAATCATGAAAATACAATCCAGATTACCGGATAATGGAAGAAAAGCTTTCTTTCAAGCTTTACTTTGTTTATCCAGCGGTGAAATAACACAGTGTTCATATTTTACACAGCCTGAGCTTTGATTCAACTGCTTGAGGGCCAAACAAAAAGCTTAATTGTGACATTGACATTACTTTAGGCAACAGAGTGTGGCAGGTTTAACAAATTACACCAGTAAAGAACTGAGATCATAGCTGACTTTAACGGAGACTTCTACTTATAATCACCATGAATGAATGCATACACTTCAATTTTAATGCCTTAATAATTGTCATTAACGTAGGTTATTGTGAATGATAACGACAACTATAAATGCAGTTCAATTTAACATGGCATGAATGCATAATTTAGATAAAAGAAGACTTGTAGGCTGACTTTGTGATTGAGCGGGGTTTGCTAAAAACACTGCAACAGTGTGGTGTTGCAATGACTTCGCTGCTAACAATTCGGTGCCTTTACAGCAGTCTGAGTAGCCGCACTGCTAGCTAACACAGGAGAACAGCTCATTTAAGCTCACAAACTGGCTTATTCCTTCCTCTCCTGGCAGTATCATTGTGTGCTTTCATTACAATCGATTGACCAAAAGTGACTTTAATAGCGTCGCACTAGTAAGTGGTTGACAAAATGAGACACAGACAGGTTTCGCTAACAGGCTAACCAACTACCCTACCACCGGACTGCCTCCACTTCTCTCAAATGACGCTGACTTGACTGAGATGAGCACGAATAAAACATAATTTCGTGGTTTAAACAGGTTAGAATTAATAGTTTAATAAATGTGGCGATAACTTACCGGGTATATTAGCCTATTGCGGTGTAATGCAGCTAAACGGAGTGGAAGTTATTGGCAGCGTTATATTATCTCTGGTAGGTTGAATGATGTGGGGATGTCCACACCCTCATCACAGCCGTACGTGCGTGGTAACGTAACGTGGTAAGCGGTCTGCCCCCCACAGGCGGCAGAATGAACTGCAAGAAGTCACAATATTGACCCCCTAAGGTCATAGTTTTTAAAGTATCAACGAAGCACGGGTAATGGTTTAGGATTTTTATTCTTCTTTGAATTGTTTAGTAAGTGTGTAGAAAACCTAAGAACTGTTTCCTTTGGCCAGTACCTGCACTTAAATTAATATCAATACCAAGTTGTAAAATACTTTGTTACAAGTAAAAGTCCTGCCTTGAACCAAAAGTATGTCAGTATAATCACTGATATGCACTTAATATTTTAAAAGTAAAAGTTACTCAATGCACACAAATGACTGATACCTTCTTATATGTTTATAATTAAATAAAATTGGATTATTTCTAATGTATATGTGTAAACACAAGATTTTACTGTTGCAGTTGACTGAGGTGGAGCTATTTTAAAATATTTTATATGGGACTGCAGCTAATGATATTTCCATTTAGGATTAATCTTCTGTTTTGTTGTTATTGTTTTTTTAAATTATTGATTGATTATTTGGCGTGTAAAAATTAAGAAAAAAAATTAGATAAAAGCTGAAAATTGCAGGCGCAGTCACTCCAAACCAGGGGACAACTTCACGATGCTTGTTTTGTCTAAGATACCCCGAAATGTACTTGTCAGAAACAGAAAACTTAGGTTTCCAGCAACATTCCTAAGAAAAACATCATGTCCCATAAATCCCTCTGATCTGCTTGCGTCATCCATCCGCGCCTGTAGTTCTGTTTTGCTTCCTTCACGCACATGAGACAAACCAACGTGGCTTTTCCTTTTTGACAAGAAATTTGCCCAGCTATTAAGTGTCGTTACATGTTCATTACATACAAAATTTTTATAAAAACAACGAAACAAGCAGTTTGACGAGTGAATAAACTCGCTTTGCCTCCTCAGACACGAACCGGTGAGTTAGTGATTTTGCAGAGCTAACGCGGTCAAAGAGAATAAGTGACGCTGAGCAGAGTTGTGCTCATCTCCAGCAGTCATTTACAGATATGTGTTTTTGTCCCTCACAGTCTTCAGGGTATCATGTTTAACGAGGATGAAGACTGGAACGAAGAACAAGACGCTCCAGTCCTGAGCAAAACTGTCCTCAAAAACAACCAGAAGACGAACAGCAGCACAAATGTCAAGGTAAAGATAATAGATTCGTTTTAGTTAGCAGCTGCCAGCAACTAAATATAATATTTACATGCTGTCTGCAGTGGTACACGACAGGTTGCATGGCTTATTCAGTTGTAAAAGTATATGATCTATATATAAAACAACAGTATGTGGAGAGTGAGTGTATTAACTCATATCTACAAATTATCCATTGTCATTTCATACTACTTTATATCATTACTTCACCACACCAAACAGGCATTCTGAATGGGCCCCTCCCCAAATCCACAGCTAATCATTCTGGTATCTTTGTGGGCCCTCCACTCATGAGGGCCCTGCACACTCCCTACACTTCGACGCTCCTGTTTCAGAGAGGAATATTCTACTTTTCACTTAACTGCATTTATTTAAGAGCTACAGTTACAGGTTATTTTTCAAATTTTAAACACAAAACATATGATCAGTTTATTAAAAAATGAGCTACTGTTGGAGATTAAAACACCAAAAGTATATGGAGGAGTTAAGATAAGCTCCACCTTGACCAACTACAACACTGAAGTTTTAGTGAGTCAGTTAAAAGGCTAATTATATCAAATGAATTTATCCCCTCATCAGTCTAAGGTTGTTGGAAAGAAGAGCCTGCTGCGCACCCTGCAGACTCTGGGATCAGTACCAGACTGGAGGAATGATGACCGTCAGCAGGACAGTGACAGTGAGGCTGAAGAGACTCCATCAGTCAGTAAGAAAAGAAAGAAACGAAGGAAGAGGCGAAAGCAAGAGCAGACGACAGGAGAGCAGCAAGAGAACGGCGACTTAAATCAGACCGAGGAAGAGGAGAAACTGGTGGGAAAAAAGAGGAAGAAAGACAACAAATTTGGTTAGTAATTAACTAGCTAATGTTGTATGTTATTGTTATTGTCACAAGAAGAGATAATATAAAAATGTTTTCTTTATTCCTGAAGGGGCGCCGAAGGTAAAAGCCACTTCTGTGATAGAGACAAAGGATGAAGAAATCACAAAATCCGCAAAGGTAAACGCAAAGAAACCAGAGACCACACAGAAACTGAGCAGACAACAGTGGAAAAACAAAATGAAGAACAAGAGGAATTGTAAAAATAAATACAGACAGAATAAGTCAGAGGAGGAAGTAAACAAAGCTGAATCTGTGGAGAAACCCGAGCCAAATGAAGAAGTCAAAACAGAGTCATATAGCAACAACAGCAGTGAAAAAATCAGCCAGACACCAGCTAAGAGGAAGGAAAAAGAACTTAAACCACAAAAAAGAAAAAAGACTGTAGAAGACAGTGACATATGCTGTCCAACAGAAACACAGATGCTCAGAGAAGCAAAGCAGATTGAAAAGGAAGAAAAATCAAAGTCTGGGAAAGTTGAAAAAGGTACAAATAAATCTACTGATGGGTCAAAACAGAAAGCAGAGGAATCTGACGTGGAGTTTACACACAACCAGATTCCCGCGAAAAGACTGAAACCTGAGCTGAGCAAAAGACAGAGTCTGCAAAGAGAGAAGCTGCGGAAAATACTCCACAGCCAGGAGACGGCCCATCCAGAGACTCCCGCTGAGACAAAAGACGAGCCGGCGGTACCGGAAGAAGAGGTGAAGCAGGACCGCTCTGCCTCCCTCAGGTCCCGCATGGAGCAGCGTCTGGATTCGGCTCGTTTCCGCTACATTAACGAAGTTTTATACAGCACGTCCAGCGGCGAGGCCAAGCGCATGTTCGTGCAGGATCCACAGGCCTTCTGGATCTACCATAGAGGGTACACAGCACAGGTTCAGAGGTGGCCGGCCAACCCGGTAGATGGGATCATCGCTTACATTCAACAAAGGTGAGACATTATAGTTATTACAATATGCCACATATAAATCAACACTTTGGGGAAAATTCTGAGGTGGTGATCAGTATCTCAGCTCACAAAATCAAACTAAGATTTGGAAATTGAGCTCGGAAGTTCATTCTGGACTTTCAGGAGCAGTATGTTTAACAAGAAAACGTCCTCTTACTAACTTTTTTGGAACTTTCAGCTGCCTCTCAAGGTTTTCTTCAGCAAGTCCTCACCTGACCTAAGAGTAGAACTTGGTCACCTGATAACAAATAACAAATCAAATCAAAGTCTCATGCCATGAAGAGACTTGAGCCAACGCCATTCACTGAAGAAGAACACAGGATGCTATTTCCTGTGCTAGATTCTTTCTGCACCGTACATTGGCTGCATACGATATCCAATTAAAAAAAAGTAGTGCTTTACAGGAGATTATTTATCATTTCAGCTCAGGATTCTGCATCTTCTCAACAAAAAGTGTGGTGGCTCATTCGATTCACCAGGTGCACTTAAGTTAGACCCTTGCAGTGATCAATGCTGTATCATAAAAAGCATTGTTTGAGCCCAGTGAGTTAGCCCAAGCCATTAACAGGGCTGTCACGAGTAAAATAGCCTTCACATTTCTTCTTTAGCCTTTTAATTGTGCTGTGACTCCAAAACGTTACTTTACCAAAGACGTAAGGCAGGAGGACACTGCTGCACTGCGGGCGTTTAACTGCTGCTTCATTTGCCTGCTGTCGCTCACGTCAGCAGTGCTTCCGTGTATTCTGTCGCTTAGGTTTCACTTGAAGGTGAGCTGTTCGTTACAGCTTGTTATCATTTGATTTCCATCACACATTCTCTCATGTATTCCAGGCCTTCCTCTCTAGTGGTTGCAGACTTCGGGTGTGGGGACTGTAAAATAGGGCGCAGCGTGAAGAACAAAGTGCACAGCTTCGACTTGGCGGCAGCCTGTGAGCTCGTGACAGTGTGTGACATGGCCAACGTGAGTGTGTCCTCTTGTCTGTGTGCCAATTCTTGTACAATCCGTGTGACTGTTAGAAAATGACATTCTGTGTGTGTGTGTGTGTGTGTGCAGGTCCCGCTTCCTGATGCCTCTGTGGACATCGCTGTGTTCTGCCTTTCTCTCATGGGAACCAACCTGGAAGATTTTTTAGCGGAGGCCAATCGTGTTTTGAAGATGAGGTAAAACATGTTATACCGATAAATGCATGGCAGATCTATATATATAATAAATGTCTGTATAACTGTTTTGCACAAATCAAATTTTTTTACTATTATTATAGGGGAGTTCTCAAAATAGCAGAAGTGGCAAGCAGGTTCGATAACCCTCGGAGCTTCATCACTGCACTGGCAAATCTGGGTTTCAAGATGGTGTCCAAGGTGAGGAAACAAGCCGGGTGACTGTTTCATAGGAACAGAGAAGCACTTTCTAATTTGTCCAGCTACCCCATTGCACTGTTTTTTAAAATATTGACCAGGTCAGTAAATGCACTGTCACAGCTGTGCGAAGTTAAATGGTAAACCTGATGGAAATGAAACAAAATTGCCACCTTGCGTGTGCACGTCCGCATGTTAGGCTTTTGTTTCCAGCTGCGCAATCTCAGTTAAACATAGACAAATACACAAGAGTGCTTATTGTTTCTTTTACCTTTTAAAGAAGTCAGTTTGCTCAAAGAGTAGCTGGCAGCTGTATTTTTCATAATTGATAGCGTGTGACTGTGGTGCTGTGGCCACGAAACCTCAGGTCAAAAATATTCAGTAAACTGCTTTATTGTTGACTACAAAGAGATTTGGTTAGACATATGAAAGGTAGGTGAACATCATTTGTAAACAGCTCAGGCTGAATAAGAGTCGATCCACATGAAGGCCTGTAGCTGACTCACTACAGTAAGCTTGTACATCTGCCCAGTGACTGATTGTAATTAAAGGCTGATTTGTTTTCTTTCTGTAGGACACAGAGAACACTCATTTCTACTCCTTTGAATTTGTGAAGACGGGAGATGCTCCAGAAAATATAAAGAAATTTGGACTGCAGTTGAAGCCTTGTGTCTACAAGAAAAGATGAATTTATGTGACATTTAGCAGCTTGGGTTTACTGTTGTCAAAGCAGTATGTGTACATTTTTATGTAAAAGTATTGTTTTGAAGCCTCTGTAATCTGTTTTTTGATCACAGGATCAAGTTCCATTATCTGCATTAGCGTACATGGACTTTTCATGTAACACAAGACACTGTTATAAGTTTCAAAGTAAGTGCATCATTGTATCAGATTTAACATGTTTTGTTGGAGTAAAAATCTACATACGTACCAGTTTAGTTGTGTAAAATGTTGAGATTAACCTGTTGGAAATAAACAAATTTATGGAAAACGTGAAAAACGAATTATACATTTTTGAAATAAATTTATTTTGTATGATGTATGACACAAAGTGTTGTTATTTCTGTATGCCAAATGGAGGCATTTTATTATTAATTACACCAAGATACTTACAGAGCAAGTAGACCTTATAGGGAATGAGTGAAAATAGAAACTTGAGTGTAAATGGTAATGGCTGAACAGTTGCATGACCAAAGCCTGATTCACTCGGTTGTGTGTGTAATCATTTGCCACAAGGGGGTGTACAAACACTGCAGCCTAACGTGGGCAGATGAGTCTGTTTGCATCTGCATCATAAACTGGGAGGATTTATTTATAAATCAGCAGATGGTCCTTTACTAATTTAGTCAAGCAAAGACATCACAAGGGCAGATGGTGCGGAGCTAAAGTCACAGCAAAGTCTGTCAGTCATCTCTGCTGTTTCTGGAAATGTTTTGTACCACAGACATATGTTAACAGATGAAACAAAACAGCAAATTGGAGAAAAAAATTATATTGATTTATTCACGACTTTACTGACAAATAATGGAAAACACAATGTGCATACAGTACAAAATTCAAGTAAGATGAAAGTGCAGAAGTAATGCATTTAAAATCATTAATGCCAATCAGTCAAAATTATAGAAACAACAGTTCACTACGTAAACAGAGGACTCTTTCACATTTCACTCCTTCCACAAATGATGAAATAACACACAATGCTGCTTGCAATGCTTTGTGTATAATGTAAAGCTGAATATGTAAAAAAAAAAAAAAAAAAGGCCCCACAAAACAACTTCTGTCTTCACACTGTACTCTTGATATCAATGACTATGGAGTAAGAGACCAGCTTTGCGTACTCCTCACTGTTGTCTGCCAGCACTGGTGGCTTCTTCACCTCAGGAGAGGAGGGCTCTTGCATCAGAGCTGTCAGTCCTGAGAGAGACTCCCGCTTCTGGATTACAGAGAGAGTTGAGTGACTTTTCATTTTGGTTTCCAGGTCGCATAATAGCTGAGCAAAATCATTAAAACAAGATGAACTTGGGACAAAAAACAGGATTTATGAAGATGTTTCTAAAGGGCAATAAACTTCCACGTTAACTGAATGTTGTCTTACCTTGTGTTGTGTCCTGCCATTTACTTTACTATAAAACAAAACAAAAACATGGTTAATGACGATGATCTTGATTATTAATTGTGTTACAGATTTTTTTTTCTGATTTTTCAGGTTTTGTAATGATAAATAACACCACTAGGTGGCACTGTGACTTGGTCTGACACGCTGATTGGGTTCAAACGGGCAAGCTGCAGGTATGATTGTGACGGGAATATCAATGGAGACGAGTGTTGACCTGAGTCCTCATCATTGATCTCTGATGTCAGATGCAGCAGAACATTTGTACATTATGACCTCGGTGACATCATCCCACTGAAGATCTGCTGCCGTCAAAAAGTGTCCCCAGTACAGGAGGGGGAGGGTTTGACGTCCTAAAATAGCTTTCCTCCCGGGGAGTCATGTTTTCTTGTGTACACTGTGTGACTGACCTTCCCAAATTAGCCTGACAGGACCCTCCCACTGGAGCAAGGGATAATGGGACAGAGGCTTTGTCAACCAATGGCACCTTGACCAAATGCTCTGACCGGAGACGAAGGCCTTTTGAAATAGTCTCTGCACCACCATCGTGCTGCGCAGTGCAGCCTAATTCACAGCAAGATCTGATCTGATTCTGATGAATATTCACGAGAAAAGTGAGATGTGCAAACTTCTGCAGGCAGAAACCGTAAAAAGTCCAAGGATCGTGACAGATATCCCACATCAGTCGTAAAAGACGGGTGACTCACTGATTTTTTTCCAACAGCAATAATATTAAGCGATGGCTTTGCGGCTTTTTCATTGATGAATGGCAGCTCGGATTTCATTCTACTAATAACTTCTGAAGATCTGGACTTTTTGAACCCTTTACCTTGGTTTTTGCAATGTGGCATTGATGATAATAAGCCAACTAACAGCATGCTGCTGCAGAAGGTGCCAGAAGAAACACTGCTACAAGCCATTGCAGAAAACTGGAAAATAAACAGGTCTCGCTGGAACATTTACTACCTGTCTACAAGCTGGTCTGCGGTGGCAGAGGCACCTGTCTGCTTCAGCCACATTGCTTCCTGTTTGTGAATAACTGCATGATACTGGGGTTTTGGTGAGTTGGGTTAACGATCTGTGCATCCTGTTTGTCTCATATTTTATGGCACCTATTGCGTTGCCCTCATTTGCTCGTCAACACATCACCTGCCGAGCCGCAGTCTGACACCTGTAGAGGTATTTAACTCACCAGAACACCCAGAGAACAATGACAAGGATGAGCAGGATGGCAAAAGCCGATGAAGTGCTGATCATGGTCACCATTACTGAAACACATACACACAGTTGTCATAGTACAGATAGACTCGTTTGCATGATCAGAACTGCTCAAGTAAACACTTGACTCTGCTCTCTGAGTGTAGTTGGAAAATACAACACAGTAAGAACTCACAAAACAGCTTCTCCTCGCTCATGACCTCCACTTGAATGTTGACTGTGGCTGTGTGGTGATAGAAGGACGCCTGGCACGTGTACAGGCCTTCGTCCCACTCTGTGACCTCTGACCGGAAGACCATAGCAACCCCTTCCGTTTGGACAAATGAGCCATCACTCCTGAAACACAAGCGACTTTTAACTGAAGGAGCAGAAGGCTGAACGTATTATCATATATAGTAGTCTTCTTATTGCAAACAAATTACTTGAAAAGACCAAAACCAACAAAGTGTAAGTTTCTGACTCCCCTTCACTGCTTGTGCCACGCAAGTTCAGGCCCTTCTGTCCACACTGAAGACACAAATCTTCAGTACTGCACTATTGCAGTATATAGTATACTGCGCTATGACGTTTCATTTGTTATAAAAGAGGGTCAGTGGTTTTTAAACGTAGCTAATGTTACTCAAATGCGTAAAAGGAATAAATGCATTTGTTGTATTAATACATAATGCATATTTTGCACTCTAGCGAGTCTTTATGGCAGCAGGACGTGTATGAGGGATTGACTCAAAATAAACTACAGATGTACAGAAACAGAGGAATAAGATCTATCAGGCTTTGGCTACACAAACAATACCTGTTAGTAGGATCAGTTCACCTGGTCTTTTCATGGGATTTGTTGACAACACGAAAAATATAGAATATCTCCAAACTTTGATGCCAGAAGTATGCAAGAAAAGAATTACTTTAAACAATCCGGTTCACAAGCCTAGAAATCTTAACTCTGAGTGTATTTGCTCCTTTTAATGGGGAGAACATAGATTTTCTGGAGGGCATTTTGTGCACAGGTGCTTCCTGTGCACTCCTGATATTTAGGTGGTAGACAAGAAAGGATGAATCACCTTTTACAGTTGAGGTTGTAGTCTGGCACGTTGCCTTCGACTCGGAGCAGTACTTTCTGGTTGCAAAGATTTTCCTGGAGAGTCAGCCTGTGTGTGATCTGTTCACCACTGTAGCGCGTTTGCAGAGGAGTCGTGCGGTTTAGGACTCTCACAGAGGAGATGTCTGCAAAAAAGTCATGTGAACCTTAAAGATGAACCCTGTATCTTAGGATCTCCTGATGCATTGATGTGAATTTCTAAATTTGCAATAACATCTGACCCAACTGTGTGTAGTGTGCAGATGTTCATATCACTGTTGTTGTTTATGTTAAACTCACAGTATCTGGGGATATGAACAGTCTCCTCTGTGGTCCCATGGTCGAAACGATACACACAGGTCAGGTTTTGTCCCTCATGACGGGCCAGAGGGAACTGATAAGTCAGCCTGGCTGTCAGGACTTGGCCTTCATACTCTGACTGCAGGGATGTTTGACTTTTGGCATTTTCGGGAAGAACCCAGGCAAGGTTTGTTCCAACAGCCTCCCCTCTGCAATGACACACTGCCAGCCAGAGGGGCGAGTCCTGCTGTCTTTCCACAGACACATTCAGCAGATGGGTTTCTGCAAAATAAAACAAGGGGTGACAGGAAGGGGATGAGCAGCTGTGCGAGTTTGTGTGTGTGTGTGTCACAGAGAGAAATATTTCCTAGAAAGAAATGACGTACTGCGAACGAGAATGTGGATCGTTCTCTCTTCTGGTTCTTCCAGGGATGAATGTTCTACTGTGCAGGTCAAATTCTGACCAGAATACAAAGACGTCAAGAAGTGCACAGAACTACGAGTCGATACCAAACCATCGGCCCGAACTTCAGTCTCTGACTGATGACTGATGTTGTTGTTACTGTTTCCAAAATTCCAGGTTATGGTTGCTGCAGGGGCAACGCTGTCCACAGTGCAGTTCACCCTTGTGTACTCTTCACCGTCTTTCCACTCATTGTGGGAGTTGATGGTGATGTTAGGCCGAGCTGCGTGGGAAAGATAAGTTAAACTAGTGGAAGTGAGAGATTTCTTTTGGGAAAAAGATTAGATCTATGGTGAGCTAGGACAGCCAAATATGTCTGCTACTCAGACAAAATTATCCAGCGCCTGATTTGTTGAACATACCGCAAAGAGGGAGTGTTATACTTCTGTTCTGTGGCTCTTCAAATGCAGGGTGATTTATCACACACTCTGCAGCGAGCTCCCAAGGCGAGCAGGCAGGGAGGAGTAAAACTCCCTTGACAGAGTGGCTTCCATTATGAGAAGTGAAATTGAACCAAGAGACTCCAGACACACCCTCTGGTAGAAGCCAGGACATGTTGGCTACAGGAACAGCATCAGCTGCTGAACACTCAATCACCCTGTGTCCATCTTCAGTCTGCAAATCAACTCGTATTGTGGGAGGAACTGAGAGGAAGGGTGCAGAGAGAAGGTTCCACGTCAATATTTCACAGTCAGACAGTGCGGAAAATTTGAAATGTATGCATGAAAGTCTTTCAAGAAATATATACAAAGAGTTACACCTACCAAGCTGTATAACATGAGGTTTAACTGTGACATTGAACTGCAACATTGCTTGAAGATGGTAATAGGAAGCAAAACATTCGTACAGGCCGACGTGCTGATGTCCTACTGGACCCTGAATTGTGAGGCTGCTGCCAACCACCTCCATATCCTCAGGCAAGAGCCCACCATCTCTAGAGGGGAACACAAGTACACATACAAAGAGGAGCTTATATTTCAGTTTACCAACAATCAAATACTACAGTCAAACAAATTATTATTTTAAACGAGGAAACTTGTATAAATCTGGTTCCTGCACTTGTGGTTTGGTGCCACCAAATGTGTAACCACATCCTCCCGAGGATATGAAGGTTGTTTCAGTCTATGTTTACAGTACATATGTGCATGAGAAAAAAATTGTACTAATCTCACCCATTTCTGAATGCTCATAACAGAATACAGACTAAAATAAAAATATAAAGAACAAAAACATTTACAGGCCAGCAGTTGATTTCACACCAGACTCATTTCTACAGTCAAATGGGTGCACAACAGTTCTCTGAAGTCAATACATGAGATGTTCTGCACCTGATATTTAATGTTGTACTTCTGCAAAGTTAAACTCATAAGTTGCAGATAGAAATAATAATGAGGTTTTAAAAAAAAATCAAAGTCATCATATCCTGACTTTAATCTTCAGCAAGGGACAAACTCCAAAAATGCTCCCATAATGAAGATCAACAGGATCTTTCAAACTTCACATCCTCAGTTTGTAACACAGGCTTTCAGTCTAAAATGGTACACCTCAAAATAACATGAAATGCTCCTTTAACACCAAATATTTCTTACTTTTCACAGGTAAGATTGTAACGTGGCACATTCCCATCAACCTGCAGGCTGATGATGGTGTTGCTCTGTCCTTCCGGCAGCTCTAAAGATTCATTGTCTTGGAAATCATCAGTGTTGCCTCCCACATCTGAGTTCAGCAAGCTAACTGACAAATCTGCAGAGTAAAAAGCACATCTCTGTTTTCTGAAACATCTACTTCATGAGCACCATCCATCCATCCATCCATTTTCTATACCGCTTATCCGTCAGGGTTGCGGGGGAGCTGGAGCCTATCCCAGCTGACTACGAGTGAGAGGCGGGATACACCCTGGACTGGTCGGCAGTCAATCGCAGGGCCAACACACAAAGACAAACAACCACACACTCTCACACTCACACCTAGGGGCAACGTAGAGTAGCCAATTAACCTAATGTGCATGTTTTTGGCTCATGAGCACCAATTTTTATAAATTAGTTTTTCAAATGAGAAACGATGATAGTACTCACTAAAAGATGGCAGCGTTATGACCCGTGACACTTTGTGTGTAAATTTGGGGTGGTCAAACACACAGGTGACACTGTGCCCCTCATAGTCTGCTGCAGGCAGGACGACTGAGCTTGTCTGTATGTCTGAGTCTGTGTAGTTCTCTCTCCGCAGCTCTTCATCGGTGTCCAAAGCCAAGAAGATGTCAGTGTCAGGTCTCCCTCCAGATGAAATGCAAGAGACCACCCAGAAATCACTTCCTCCTTGCTGTACCATCTCCTCTTTAATGGTTACATTTGGCTTGGCTGCAGAGCAGGAAGAAAGGCGAGAAGAGTTATTCTTTAACACACAAGTCTAATGTTTTTTCCAGTAAATTAGAAAGTCAGATAGCAGACTGAGGCCTGGGGTGTTTTTGTTAAATAGGAAGCCGTGTCCGGATGAGCCAAATGTTAGCTAAACACCGGTCATAAGAGGCTTCTGCTTGGGTTTTCGGAGAGTGCTGACTTAGGCTTATCACCTGTCCCATCTGTTGGCCGGGCTGCAGCTGAGAGCAGATGTCTGGCCCAGCTGCTGTCCAACCAAAGCTGAAAGACCACAGGCTTTAATGCAGGGAATCAGCAGAGCTCAGAGTCTATTATCAAATACATAAAAGTTGCGGTGTCATACAACAGCCAGTCATCCCTAATGAGTAAGAGAAGTGAGCTATCACCTCATAATAGCTCAGGTCTTGGGCAAGGGTATGTACAATTAAAGTGAGTTAAAACACTTTGGCTTTAAAAAATTCCATTTACTAACACCTATAGTTATGCGTGGATTTAACCGTTGCAGCTAGAAAATTACCTAAGCTGCAGCACTTCAGTCTGAACGTATCACAGATGAATGGGCTGGCTGGCTTGGCTCAGGCTAATGGGATTTGTTCCGTACGGTCTGCCAAATGAACATTCATCCTACCCATTCTGGGATGGGGGATGCTCTGCAAGTGTGGATGCAGAGGCCACTTGAAAAACATGGCCAACTGAACAAAGACATTAACAAATTAATTACACACCACACAAGACCACTTATTTGCTTTATTTGGGCCACCTATCATCATGAGTGTGCTAGAGACAGTGCATGTAGAGCCCACATGTGGGTCGTGAACTTGATCACTGCGCTGGGTCAGTTCCTGAGACACTGAGGTGACAACAAAGCAAGTTGTGCGTGTGTGTGTCTTTTTGCCCAGCTGATTCTGGTCAGCCTGGGTTGTTAAGTTGTAAATATATGTTGCATATTTCTTTCTTTTGCCACTTGTGAGAAGCAGAAACATCTTTTAAGTTGATCATGCAAATTTGTTAGCAGAAAGTTTCTTATTTACATATCCACTTAATGTGGAACAACATTAACTTTGATTTTCTCTCATGTTTCTTACCACCTGGCAATTCTAAGTCTAGTATTTGCTCTCTTCTTGCTCTGTTTTTTCTGATCCACTAACTTCTGAGGAAAATATTTAGCTTTTTAACTGCTAAATGCTCCACTATGCTCAGTCGCTAACTTTTCCTGTGTGCTGTTTGATGCTGAGCAGAAAAAAAAAAGAAGCTGGTGAGATTAAACCAAAACAGGGAGGTGTAGGCATGAAAGAGGAACTAAAATGCTCCATTGAGCTGAGTGAAACTGCAGTCAGCTCACAATTTTCCAAGCACTCACTCATGCACTATGACTGACCCTTTTTTAAAAAAAAACAAAAACAACAAAAAAAAAACTGATCCAGTGATATTATGAAAGTATTGAGCAGCTTTTCTGCTGTATATTTACTCAATAAAAGTCAATGGAACAAAACAATGAAAGTAAATTAACTGAGTTTGTTGGATTTCTAATTTCTCCTCATTTATAATCCTAATTTCTAATTTCTCCTCATTTAAGACTTTGATCATCTGCACCTCATCATTGAAGAATGGTTTTGCACCTTTCTAAAGGTCAGAAAGATTTATTTGGTAAAACGGAAGCAGAGAAATGCAGGAACCAAACTGCCCGCTGCACTTTGGTTGTGTTATTTATTTGTTACACATTATGGTGTTTTAACACCAGCGACAGAAGTGTGTTCTCCCATGAGTGCATTGCACTGTGCAATGCGAGTTATGGCCTGTCGCTGAGTATGTGGAACAGAAACTGGTAACGCAGCACAATATGTCACCTTCCAGCAGCAAAGATGTACAAACACAGCATCATTGACACGCTCAGCTATGTGTGTGAACTTACCATATGTTTCCACCCTCACTGTGGTGAGTTTGGGGTTTGCAAGGGTTGGGTGTTGGACCACGCAGGTCACACTGTCCTCATCTTGCAGGTGGGTGGGGAAGCGGAGGATGCTGCTCAGGGTGGAGGTTCCGTTCGAGTGAATAGTATCGATCACGTCCACAGTGAAAAGATAATCTGCGGGAGGATGGCCATTGACTAACCAGCTGATTTGAGGCCGAGGTCTGCCACCGACAGCAGAGCACAACACCGACTGATAGTGAGAGCCGTTTACGGTCTCTGCATTGACCAGGATCTGGATATCAGGTCGAGCTGTGAACACATGAAAACATGTCTTCAAATGACGTAGATGCACCTTGTGTTAAAATGTTATTTAAATCAGACTGGTGGTGTAGCAGTGATGACCTTTTAGATTTAGACATTTTTATCTTAAATTGTGGCAACTCAATTAGACTGATTTGTTCAAATAGAATAACGTGCACATTATAGGCTTGACTTACCTACTACAGTGAGGAATACACTGACAATATAATCCTCTTCCAGTGATTTAAACTCACATGTGTATTCTCCCTCTACTTCAACGCTGGAGATATTCACCTTAACTGTGAGGTTGGTGACAGACTCTGGTTCAGAGAAACCATTGCGGGCAAACGGCTTGCCATTAAAAAATCCTGCAACTCTCTTGGATCTAATTTTAGAGTTAATCTGGCTTTTCCACTCAGCTCCCAGGATCTCAGTCTTGCCCAGATACCTGCAGGTCAGGTAAACATCCTCTCCCAGGACTGCTGTGACGTTTGGCGTGAGCTCAATGATCTGCTCTTCGTTCAAACCTGAGACACAGAGCAGCACAATGACAGGTTATAAATTCACCTGAGCAATCTTAAAATTACAAACACAGAAGAAGCAGAAATGTCTTAATGGGGAGAACATGATTGTTGTTCTTCCTGTGAGGATGGACAGCAGGCTGATATATGTCCGCTGACATGCCTGTGAAAGGTGTATTCATGCATCCTATTGTCTTTCACTGGTTAAGTGAAACTGTGATGGATGAGGCAGACTAACTAGGTCAGTGATTATAAGATTCCAGTCATTTTATCATAATTAGCATATGCCAATGTCTAATCAATAAAAACAAGAATAAAGGTCTGCAGCTCTGCTAACTGTGCTGTCTGCTAATGTTAGCATACTAACACGCTCATGTTGACAATGCTAACATGCTGTTGTTTAGCAGGGTTTATCATGTTCAGTGTTGTAGTTTAGCATATTAGCATGCTAGCTTTAGCAAATTAGCACTGATCTGTATAGCCGGGACTAATGAAAATGCTATTAGGCATTTTGTGATGTGACATATATATATATATAGCTATACTTATACTAGGTTAATGAGGCAATAATTAGATTTTAAAAAGTAAATTTGATGCATACATTACAAATGAATACTGTGAAATGGGCTTTTGGGAATGAAAAACCAGAAAAGTGGAAACAGAAAAGCATATATGAATATCTGAACCAAGTTTCATGGCAATTCATCCAATAGTTCAGCAACTCTGCTTCTCAGAAATTCAGCCAGGAGCACACTCTATCAACCTCATGGAGGTGCTAGAGGAAATGTAAGCAGAGTCAGTCATCAGCTTATGCTACATCCTCAGGGCATCATGAATATCTGCACAGCATTTTGAACGATTCCATCCAATATATGTTGAGATACTTCCCTCGATAAGGGAGACTTTTGCCCTATTGGTGGCGCTAGATTAGAAGTCTATCATTAGGATTCATCCTCTGGGGAACATGAATGAGCATTCATAATTTCATGGTTATCCATCCCATAGATGTTGACACGTTTCAGTCTGGACCAAAGTCTGGACCCACTGACAGGCCAACATTAAAGCCATTCTGCTAGCATAACATGGAGCCCCACCCAAAAAAATGTTATGAAAATGTAAGTTAATGATATAGTAGCCATCTAATAGTCAAAGGGCTAAACACATTAATTAGACTTTGTTTGCAAAATGACACTTGACAAATGTGGCCTGGTCCCCTCTGTGCATATTTATTAAAGGACTCCATTATGTTAATGAAATGAAAACAGTCCAAAAGTTACACCCTGATCTATAGCCAGACACCAAAGTCCTCCTCCTGCCACACTTGAGAAATCAGCCATGATTAGGGTTGGTTTCAGAGGAAAGGACATTTAATAGAAGCTGACAGATTTTAGCACTTGCAGAAAGGACAGTGTGCAGACTCCAGTGCATACCAAGTCCCTTTCACCCTACTTCTTCTGCTGACAAAGGGCACTTGAGGACACAGTTTGGTCTATCAGCCGCTGAAACCAGTAACTTCTATTCAGATCTATGGTGAGTCAAATTGTGACAACTTGGTGTTGTATTGCTCTATGGAAAACCATTGAACATACAGCCAGTTGCGGCAGTTGAAACTAAACTGTCTACATCAAACACCGTTAAAGCTGAAATGTTGTTGGTCTTTCTATACATCAAAGCAAAGGGAAACAGTGTGGAGACGCTCCAAAGGCTTTTAAGAGGAAAGGACACAGAGGGAGAGAAATAAATATGCTGTACGGGTTCAATTATGCCTTGTGGGTTCATAATTCATTTGCCCTTTAAGGTTATTGCCAAAATAAATGTCAGCCAAGCATGGAAAAGGCACACCTTGAGGATACAAACTTAGTAATAGCTGAGAAGAAATCAGGTATTCATGCACTGCATCACATTTCCTGAGCCCCAGGGGCTTCTTTTTCTCACCAGCAACAGCAACCATTCACCCATGGTAGACAGCAACCCCTCCTTTGCAGACTGGGGATGTGGTAAACAAATAAGACTTTCGACTCTAAAAAACAAAGCTTTTTCACACGTTTAAACTTTCATCTCCAGCTGGAAGCCTCTGTGACTCTGCAGAACAAAGGCATGATGCTGAACCTAAAACCCTACATCAGGATTCCTAAATAAGTCCACCCTGCAGAGGGTTTTCCCCTTACACAAACTTAAACCTTAACAACCCTCATATATTAACTTTAAAAGGCTGTAAAGAAACTATTGTGGTTTTAGGTGGCACCACAGATCAATAATAATGAACTGGCAATACAAACATGCCATCAACATTACATTGCAGAAAGAGTTATTGTGTTCAAGATGCATCCAGAATGTGCCTTTATTGGCTGTGTGCATTTATAATCTAATCACTTTGGAAAACCATAGCAGCTCTGTTTAGTGTCAGCGCCACAAGTTAAACAAGACCTTAAAAGCCAGTAAAATAAGTCTATAAACAGCTGACTGTCACAGATGGATTGTAACCCTGCAGACTTACCCAGAATTTCCGAGCAGAGAGCAACATTAAGGACAAGACCCACAATCAACAGCCCTGAGCATCCCATGATGGTGTCACAGTGAAATAGAGGTGGACTGCCTGTATGTCAGGCATAATAGTATTTAAATTGTGTACGTGTGTGTGTGTGTGTGTGTGTGTGTGTTCTGTGGTTTATGGTTAGAGGTACACACCCTCTAGAGCTAACACACAGTTTGCTGCTACTCATATAGCCACATACTGGATGTGCACACACATACACACACATACACGCACAGGCACACGCACACAATTAAGCTGTGTGTAAAAATATACAACTTTTCTCCTTTGCTTTCTGAAACAATAAGTGAGTAACTGTGGATATCAGCTTCTCTTCCAGTTGCTCTGTTTTGAGTCTGTTCGGTTTCTCAGCCACCTCATATAGCAAGACACGTTGGGAAGTGGTAAAGCCATGCATCATTCATTCCATCCCCTGCTGAGGTGCTCACAACGTGTCTACAAGTGCCAGTAGCTACCTGTTTGCTGAGCAGCATATGATACCCTGCAAGGACAACTGCAAAGAGAAACAGATATGGGTGAGAAAGCTAGAGGTGCTTTGCAGGGACTCAGTATTGCTGCTTATGAGAAGCTGAAAATTCTTTATTTCCTGTCAAAGTTGAGTTGAGTCAGCAAGAGCACAATAGGATGACAGTGAATGAAATGACCTGACAAAAAAAAAAAAAAAATCAACATTGCATGTGGTTTGTAACGGCTTTTTGAATCATCTGGTATGAAACTGCCAATGAGACATTTTGTAGTGTGTGAAAGTGGGTTTTACAACAAAGAAAATAGTTGTGTCATCCTCCTTCCTTCTCTGCTTCACACACACACACACACACACACACTATCGAAAGATTCCTTAAAATGTTTAAAATGCTGTGTCATCCAATGCACTTTAAGTTCAATTCAATTTCAATTCAACTGTATTTATATAGCACCTTATACAATCAAAATTGTCTATAGGTGCTTTGCAGAAACCCAGAGTCTGAACCCCCAAGCAAGCAGACAGTGGGACTAGAGGTTGGAGGAGCGGCTTGTGATCGGAAGGTCGCTGGTTCAATTTCCCCAGCGGATGGGCAGGATGGGATGCCCCCCCTCCAATTAGGGAGATGTGGTTGATGTGCCATTGAGCGCATCAATGGCACAATAACCCCCCAATTTGCTCCCTGGGCGCTTGATGCGGCCCACTGCTCCTGTGTGTGTTTCACTGCATGTAATTTGCTGGGTGTTGCATGTGTGTTCAACTAAGTATGGGTTAAATTCAGTGTGTGTTTGTTAAAATAAATATACTGATTCTTAACTGGAAGAAACCTTGAGTAGGACCCGGAAATTCAGGAGTTAGACCTGAATCATTTATGTGAGAGCAGAGGAAGGAGCATAAGAAGCATTCAGGGTCTATTTTTAGTCTGGACAGAATCAACTTCAGATGTTAAATCCCTTAAAAAGGTACCTATTTCATGCTAATTTCACCCTCCGGTTGAAAGTCCTTCAAAGGGTTTTAAAAAACTCGTAATCAAGTGTTAATCAAGCAAGTATCATATCCTGGTTTCTTGTTAAGTTTTTGTTGAGTGACTTAATCTAATAAGTCACATTTAAAAGCAGATAAAAGGCAGAAAATTAGTGTCTATATTTACAAGTAATAGAAATCAGCTTCTGAACTGCAAAGATAAATGGGAGAGGTTTTGTCGGCATGATCTAAGCAAGAATAAAGCTCTTATTATTTCCAGTCTTGCTCTGTGACTTGATTCTGACTGTGGGGTGATCGTATCTCCGGAAGGTAAAACACGGTTCAGGCTTTTACCAAAAAAATACATGCAAGGTTTGGTTTCAAGGGCAAACACTTGAGAGAGAGTCGAGTCTATCTTTTAAAACCCAGCGTAATCACATGAACGTGGTGCTGGGGGGGTCATTTTTCCAGCTAATTAAATTACCTGAAGTGGTTGGTCCCTGAAGGTAGGCGGAGGTGGAGTGGAGTTTGGAGAAGGAGTCTGGAAACCCTTCGGTCTTTTCCAGGTGTGTCCTATACAGTCTGCAAGCTAATGCATTTAGCTGACAATGAATTGTTAATGTTTCACAGACACGGTACTTATAGATTTCACAGATGTACAACTGGCATGCTTTTCACCTTGCTGGCTTTCTCTTTATCGTTTTCTCCATGGACACACACGTGGAAATTCAGCTGGAAAAAGGTAGTTGGTGATCAGCCAGTGATTGTATGCGTGTGCCTGTGAAGGGCTGTTTGGTAACCTACTTAAGTCTGGGGTACGTTATCATCACTTTCTTCAGAGGAGGAAAATCGCAGATCATCTGCACCATCTCTTCCTGCTGTTATTCATTTACAACTGAATTATCACCAAACCCTGCAGCTCTCACACACTCACGCAACAGATTCCACACTGACACAACATGTGATTGATACGACACTATCAATCTGAGTCACATACCAGTATTGGCCTATGACACTGCTGGCATTCGTGTACAAAGAGAAATAAAAAGAAAAAAAAAACGTGGTAATATAATTAGTTAGTTAGTACAATCTAACAGCACTCATGTTTCAAAAAGATGCGTGGTCTGGTTGGAAATGTTCACTCCCCTGGTCTGGAAAACAAGGGTGAAAAAGAGATATTTGCAATATTTTTTTTAAAAAATGGTGAAGCAGCTTATTTAAGGAGTTGGAACAGCCTGCCAAAGGAGATGATATTACTAAATGCAAAATTAACATGTAACTTTTCAGCCTGGCTTTTACTTTTAAATGTTTTCACAGTCCTGAGATATTATCAGCCAAATGCACTTACAATAATACTTTGATATTTTGTCTTTGTTGTCGAGGCATAACACATAGCTAGTTTATCACTAAGAAAACAGTGTTGAAAATGTCCTTGTTAAAATGGATAACCAAATGCCAAAACATGGATAAAAAATCTTCAAGAAGACTCAGAGGTTGTAGGTATTAGTTGCAGGACCAACATTACTGTATCGGCACCTTTTTTGGTCCAGTTCAGGCACTGGTTTCTAACATATATGACATGTGGTTTTATGCAGGTTTGATCTACCGAGATAATTCAGACAAACAGCACCCTGCACGTCAGTGATGAGGAGGTGCTGACCACAGAAAGCAGCTGCACATGCAAAACAATGAAAAAAAGAATCACCTTTTGTCAACAACATTTCAACATGTCTACTATATCTAACTGTGTGCTATCTATAATACATGAGAACACAACTCAAATTCATTCACAAAAGCATCCTGACCTTGATCTTAAGAGCCCATAATGGTTACTGATACATTTTGTTGAGCCCTGTAGAACATTATACATCCATAATGAATCATAATCATCTCATGGATGTTTATAACTTATTGTCTGACCACTTTCTAAAGTCCCATTACTTTCAGTGCTTTCAAATGCATCATTCAGACATTACCTAAAGAGAAAAACGTAAACTTGAAATTTTACTCACACGTGTGGGTTACTATGAGCACTTAGAAGATGACTCATAATGGAAGACCTTCTTACAATTTCTACAACTGTCAGAAAATATGTCAAAGGTCATTAAACACACCAATGCTTGCACTTCTTTTGATGCAATATATAATAGAAAGTTTTCTTTAAAAAAAAAAATGCAACTGCAAGCATATTTAGTGAGTAGCAATTGAATTAATGCACCCTTTTCTCTTGACAGAAAGCTCTGAAGGAACAAAACTTGTACCGCTGCATCCGTGTTCTCTTCTCTGAATGACTCATAACTTCTCTGATCAATCGCTTCCTCATCTTCTCTGATGTCCCAATGAGCTTTAAACTGTTGAGCAGGCCGGGACGCTGAGTGCTTAATGGTAATTTAGTTGGTGGAAATGACTCAAACAGTGATTCCAGCAGCCTTGAAGAGGATGCATCTGATGTTCAGGTCATGAGCCATTTATGTACTTCAGCAGTTGAGGCTGTGGCGCTGAGTGCTTAATGCTTGTTTAGTTGGCGGAAATTACTGAAATATTCTCATGAACAGTGGTGAAGCAAATCAGGGCATTACAGTAAGTAGAAGATGAAGCTTGGAAGATGGTTTGTGATAAATGAGATTTCTTTAAGGTACGTTTCAGGAAAGTACAACTCTTTGGTTTCTCATACAAAAATCAGAAGGGAACTAGAAGCTCTGGTTGCTCGTCTGAGGACGGGACAGTTGGTTTCAGCGGTGAAAAAAATGAACCTCTGGCAGAGCATCAAGTGAGAATGTAAGTGAAATGGACAGCAGATGGCTCTGGTTAGTGCACCGGTTGTTTGGGACATGCAGAGCATAGCTGGTCCTGTGCACCCCTCCAGACCTGGCACTGGTCCTGGCTTCCCCCATAGCAGGACTCTTCAACCAGCAGGCTGTGAGTCTGTGCTAATACAACCTGTACAGCTCCCTTCAGGAGACGAGGAGAGTTACTGAAGCCCAGCCAAGGAAGCTGTGCCATTTAAACCCAAAGAAATGCTTCATAAGATCCCAAGATCTCTTGTACTTAATGTCTGGTAATTTTCCGGTCAAGACACACAACTGAGAAACATTTGAATATTGTGTACTGCTTTTCTTCTTTTGATACACAAACAACAAAGCTGTTGTTTCGTTGTTGCAGAACCAAAAGGCCACACCTCAGTAACCACTTCCGGTGGTCAAGGTCAACGGTCAACCGGCGGTTGAAAAAAAAATCAAAGACTTTTATTACACTTATAAACAGAGTAGGTGGTGAAACAGAGTAGATTTCAACAAATTTAAATGTTTAGAGCTAATGCATTGCATTTGTCATAGCTACACTCATCTATAGAAGCCATACATACATACATAAAGTACCACCTCAACACAACTTCCCGTGACAGCGTCTTTCTCATCAAGTGCTGGGTGGATGCAGGACCCAAGAGATGAAGCATTAGCATGTCTTTCTGAGACAGCTGATAGTTTGCAGGTCAGAGAAGAGATGAGAAAAGACATGCAACTTAAAGGTCCCCTGCCGGATTTTCAAGGCTTGAGGCTTGAGTTAGAGAGGAGGTGCAGACCAACCAGCGACAATGAACAAAGAAACAGAAACAGAGATCGAGAAACAGGAAATCTAACATCTAACATGAAAGTACACCAAACATCTTTAGGCTAGTTTGATATCTCCGTGAACCTTTAAATTGGTGTCCCCGGAATTCGTTTAGCCTGAACAGAGACATGACTGTAGAGCTAAGTGATTTGAACAGAGACATTTCAATTACTGCATAAAGTAGAAGCATTAAATTTTGGCATGGTATAGTTTGGTAAAGATGATGGGAACACCGTGCTTATGAAAAATTGTTCTGCCATGTTTATGGTTTGACTACATTTGTTTAATTTTAAGAGAAGTTCATGGCTACGATAAGCATGATTGCTGTCCTCCTGCTTGAAAATCAGTTGTGCTGCACGTCCTGCATTGACACAGGATGTTGTGGTGTGAATATCCCTGTACATACACTGCAGGCAGCAAAGGGATACACACACATGCATCTGACCGCCACAGTGAAGAATTTACTCCTTCGTGCTGTCTTACGTTTTCTGTTCTGATTTATCTGCTGCAGATGTATTCATGACAAAGTTACACACACTCCAGTGTGTAATATGAAATATTGCCTATTGCTGTTT